>NC_074709.1:19642108-19886728 GCF_024334085.1 Lutzomyia longipalpis
AAGGCTGACAACACCTTGGGACGTTCATTCACGAACATGAAGGATCGTACCCCTTTGCTGGAGAAATCCAATGTTATATATCGCATTCCTTGTGGTGGCTGTCGTAAATACTACCTCGGCAGGACCTCGAGAAAATTGGGTACAAGGATATCGGAACATGAGCGATCTACCAGGGATTTTTCTAAGATGGCATCTTCTCTTGTTTCTCACATGCGTGAGGAGCATCATAATTTCGCCTTCAATGAAGTGAGTGTAGTGGACTCCACCAATAGATCACATCAACTCAACTACATGGAAGCCTTTCACATCAACGCTCACAACCGCGCGGGGATGTGTGTGAACCATCGGCATGAGGGCAATGACCTCAACCACATCTTCAGTGCACTCATCCCATTGGCCGCAACTTGACGTCATGTCATCTGCTCCTCGACTTGGCGTTTTCTTTTTCTTGTGCAGTTCCTTCTGACTGTGTTATGTGCATTTTCTTAATTTTCTTTTGACAAAGGTGTCACAATACAATTGTAAGTGCACCTGTGTAGCTACATTTTTTTCTTTTTTCGTTCAAAACTGTTTGAAATTAAGTTTCAATTTTTGTGATTTTTTTTTTTTTTTTTTTTCTCTTACAATTTAATTATAGAGCCTGATGAAGATCATAAATTGATCGCAACGTAGCTACTTATGTAATAAAAAACACCTGAGAACAGACTGCAACCGATTCTTTTCCTACATATACACCTCACAGTCGTTAATACTTCTATCATTCATCTTGCATCGGAAACCATTAGCAGCCCATTTTTTGTCATCATGGACCGTTTTTATTCCCGTATTGAACAAGTGCATGGGAGAGATATAAGTGCTTTATTCAAGGCACTTGCAAACTGCTACACGAAGAAGGCCAACTTGGTCGCAAGGAAGGTTTTTCTCTGCGAATGTAGACGTAATGGTTTTTTCCCTAAACACATTACAAATGCCCTCACCAGTGTCTGTGGACTTTTCAATGGGAATCTCAATTTTTGCACATACGTGGACAGAATGTTGAATCAATTCAGGAGGAAGATATTAAGCGCTGAAATCAAAGTCACACATTGGAGCATTAGCACCTTGAAGAAGGAGATGTCCGGCATCATCGAGGACATCAAAGGTAGAAATTGCGTTGCCTTGAATGATTTCATCAGGAACCAGGAAAAATTCTACCGTAGAAGATTGATCACTTTAGAGGAGACACATAAAAGGAAATTCTCAGCCATCAGATCGTCATCCACCGGAGCTATTCCATACGATGAGCATTGGATTGTAAATCTGACTGATGCCGTGATCCCTGAGGATGTGTCCCACCTCTTGAGTCTGGGCCAAAAGTTTGCACTTCCTTATAAGACGAAGAAGGATATCCCAATGGCGCGCCTATTGGCGGAAGTGGAGGATTGCATGAGATCAATGGATTGTTCGGAGGATGATAAAAACACGGCAAGGACACAAATCACCAACCAGATCACTAACTACACCCACAGACGAGAACCAAAGACCCCATTGGATAGTTGGCTGAGGCGAGCTTACGGATCTTTGAGAGAATTTATTGGTAACAATAAAGATCTTGTCATCACTTCTGCTGACAAGGGCGGAAAAACCGTTATAATCAGCAGGAGCTCGTACTCATCTAAGATGGATGTCCTTATCTCGGATACTAACACCTACAAACGTCTCAAGAAGGATCCCACTACTCGCTTTCAGAACAAGAACAATGAAATGGTCAGAAGTTTACATGATCGGGGGTTGGTTGATAACTGGACCAAAAGCCACTTGATCACTTACAAAGCGGTACCACCGAGGATCTATGGTCTTCCCAAGATCCATAAAGCGAATGTCCCGTTGCGCCCTATCATCAGTTGTGTGGGCTCCCCCACACATGATTTGAGCCGCTTTTGCAATGATATCTTAAAAAATATCACTGAGAACTCGCCGTTTAAATTGAAGAATTCTTATGATTTTGTGAACCGCATAAAGGATCTGGTGCTTGAGAGGGATGAGATTTTGGTGAGTTTCGATGTTGTTTCATTATTCACTAACATTCCGAGGAGTTTGGCATTGGATTTGATTGACAGCAGGTGGGATGAGATCAGCACACACACTGATATTTCTCTCCAAAAATTCAAAGAAATGATCACGCTCATTATGGACAGTGGTTATTTCAAATACCAAGGCGAATTTTACCAGCAGATTGAGGGCATGCCGATGGGGAATTGTTTGTCGCCGGTTGTTGCGGACATTACCATGGACCACATTATCCGTGTGGCTTTAGACACTGTTCCATCACCCCCACCCAAATTGGTACTCAAATACGTAGATGACCTGTTTCTTGTGGTGCATAAGGATGTCGTCAATCAATTACTACTCCATTTCAACAGCATTAATGAGAAAATCAAATTTACTCACGAGCTGGAAAAAGAAGGCGAACTACCATATTTGGATACAATGGTGAAGAGGAACGAGGATGGCACTCTCTCAACTAGATGGTATCAGAAGCCTATAGCATCAGGTCGGATTCTCAATTTTGCATCTCTCCATCCAATGAAACAAAAAATTAACACAGCTGAGGGGCTCATACACAGAGTGAAGTCTCTCACGACTGATCCTCTCACCAATACTGATGCAACCATCACTCATTTGCTAAAAAAGAACAACTATCCGCAACACTTGATTGTGAAGCTGCTGGAAAAGCAAGGGGGAGTGAGACAGAGAAATGGAGTTGATGACTCTTTCAACACGATCGCTGAGACCAAATTCTGCTCAATGACTTACATAAAGGGACTAAGTGAGGGGATAGCCAAAACTATTAAGAGACACTCGAAGGATGTGACGCTTTGTTTCAAGGCTGACAACACCTTGGGACGTTCATTCACGAACATGAAGGATCGTACCCCTTTGCTGGAGAAATCCAATGTTATATATCGCATTCCTTGTGGTGGCTGTCGTAAATACTACCTCGGCAGGACCTCGAGAAAATTGGGTACAAGGATATCGGAACATGAGCGATCTACCAGGGATTTTTCTAAGATGGCATCTTCTCTTGTTTCTCACATGCGTGAGGAGCATCATAATTTCGCCTTCAATGAAGTGAGTGTAGTGGACTCCACCAATAGATCACATCAACTCAACTACATGGAAGCCTTTCACATCAACGCTCACAACCGCGCGGGGATGTGTGTGAACCATCGGCATGAGGGCAATGACCTCAACCACATCTTCAGTGCACTCATCCCATTGGCCGCAACTTGACGTCATGTCATCTGCTCCTCGACTTGGCGTTTTCTTTTTCTTGTGCAGTTCCTTCTGACTGTGTTATGTGCATTTTCTTAATTTTCTTTTGACAAAGGTGTCACAATACAATTGTAAGTGCACCTGTGTAGCTACATTTTTTTCTTTTTTCGTTCAAAACTGTTTGAAATTAAGTTTCAATTTTTGTGATTTTTTTTTTTTTTTTTTTTTTCTCTTACAATTTAATTATAGAGCCTGATTGTAGTCAATTTTTTTATATACATGAGAGTGACTGTGATAGCCAACCCTCTTTCAGCGTAACTGGTCCTCTCGGCATAAAGGCTCACGAGAGAATGACCAACGCATGATAAGCACCGCTAGGGCAACGCTTATCAACCATCACAGCCCTCTCCCAAAGAGGTTTACACACACAACAGACCATGGCACGGGATAATATTTTTGGCCTTCGGTCTCAATGCCTACAATTCGGCCAGCCCTGACATTGTTGCCGTCCCTTGGCAACGTCATGAGTCTAGGGTGGCATGTATGGCAGTTAAAATGTTGGCATTAGGGTCCTCACTAATGCCTTAACTAACTAACTTCTACTAGGGTCCTCACTAGCAGATCGCACTAGTTCCAAACTAATGCTTTCCTCAATTTTCCTTCAACTAGGGTCCCCCCTAGGAATTAACATTAGGGTCCACACTAATGTATTAGACACTCATGTTATCTACGAGCGTCTACCAATAGATTGCATTAGTCTTTCTCGTTGCTAATGCTCACTTCGTCTACTAGGGTCCACACTAGTAGATCGCATTCGACTCATGCCAATGCCTTGGCCAGTATCCACTAGGGTCCACACTAGCAGATCACATTAGGGTCCACACTAATGTCTTAGCCAATATCCCTCATCCACTAGGGTCCACACTAGCAGATTGCATTGGACTTTCACCAATGCTTTGGCCATCATTCGCTAGGGTCCACACTAGCGGGTTGCATTAGGGTCCTCACTAACGCATTGGCCAACTTCTCATGCTCTCTATTACATATTCCCAACTTCAGTCGTCACCATCGTCATTATCTCCTTTTACCATCAGCACTGTATTACTTTGTGCCAAACATGACGAAATTGATGACCGTAGCAGAATCTTTCAGATTATTCCTCATTATCTCAGAGTCATCCTAACCTTTCGGATTCATTGATGACTCTCCTGTACTTTTCGACAATCAATTCCTGTACAAAGCATGAGGTCTACCAATGCTACGTTTTCTGTCCTTCACCACAGGAGTGCACTTTATCTTTCAGCCGGTTAGCAACACGTGCTATCTAATTTCCATTCTCTTGGCTCCGATTAGCTGGCAGTTTTCCCCACGAGTGCTTGAAGACCCAAATCCACTAGATTAAACTTTTCTAGTATGGACCGTCTTCCTCCTTGCCCATTTGGGTATCTACCAGAGATGTCTTGAATTTCTCCTTAATCGTCAGCTACTCATTTCTCTCCCAGAGCGGCAATAAAACTTATCGAGCCTCATCTGATCCCAGTCGTAGTATTTGTCACTACATGTCTTCCTGGAGGAAACTGACATTCTCTTTATCTCTAATGTCAAGGAACTCATGCGGCCATTCGATTTGCCATTCTTGCCCTCTGCCCTCTTCGTTTGAGGTGGTTAAGTTTCTGACTGATATTCAAGAGTCCCTTTGGCTCCCGTTGTAACAACTCTTCCACACAGAATGCCTGTTTAATTCACGAGCATTAATTCACACGCAATCTCAGCTGATTCTCCGGTGTTGCACCCACAGCTCCCTAGGGCCCGGAAATACTTAAATCCTTCTCATAGTTCTCAATCAATTGCTTATAGCAGTCACGCTCCTTGGTCAACAGGAGCATTCTCTTCTGCAACGCTGACTAATTCTCTGACGATTCACACGGAATTTTTGAAGCTCCGCATTAATCTTCAGCATTCATTCTGTGTACGCAAATCGTGATTCTGTACCTTTAGACTCTTCCCCTGTGTCTTGAGGTGCTCAACTTCATTCTCAAGATCCACTTGCTTTGAAAGTCGTGCCATCGCCGATGTGGATACCTCTTTCCATTCCCCTTAGCCAGAAATCTCGAATTAAAATTCCCTTCAGACGCTTCAAGTTCCTCCTTCACTCTTCGATTTCTGCTGTAGTGTCTCATTGAGGGCAAATAGCCGGGTATTCTCCTCCTCCACGCCCGTCATTCACTGCACAACCTCTCTCAATTGTCGTTGTAGATCACTCACATCATTATTGTAGTCACTACTCGCTGTCTGGAAGTTCTCCTCCACCGTTTCCAACTTGCTTTGTAGCAAATGAATAATCTCCTCGTGCTTTATTCTCTCGTACTTGTTCTCATTTCTGCACTACACGGGACCTTCCTTGGAAATTGCCTCCCTCTTCCGCAAATCCGCCAAGTGCTTCTCAACTTCATGGTATTCGCTCTCAAAAACACCCTACTTGATCCTTAAGCCCATCAATCTTGGACGTATAATCCTTCTCCATGTTCTTCCGGATGAGATGCTAGTGCTCCACTTCACCTTGAAGCTGCGTTATATTCGCCTTTATTATTTTCATCTCCCAACGGAAGAATGCGCACAACTCCACCCGTCGAAGTACCTGACCATTTAGCGGATGATTTGTGATCAGAATTTATGCACCGTTCTTTCATCCTGGGCGTGATACACGCAACATCCAGTTTAGCATCACTACCGCCTCCGCGGCACGTTGAGCAATTCCCAGCAACCGCCAAACAACACTAATATTGCGACCCAATTTCCGTCATTGTGATGCTGGAACCGCGGAGGAGCTCTCTATGGTGACACTAGCAGTCCTCCGAATGTCATTCCACCCGCAGCCGACGATCCTTTCCTTGGAGATTGAAGAGCTTAAGTCGCTATTGCCGGGGTCTCGGGATTTCTGCGCCTTTAACTTTCTGTACACATCACTACACAACATGAGGATCTTAAGGAGGGAGTTACTTTTGTCGCATAGTGCTGCACAACGGTATCGCAGTCATACTCAGTAGATCTTCTAACTGATAAACATCCGCAGTCTCCTGTTTATCACACTCGAGGACTCTCCCGAAGTCCGGAACCGTCGCAAAGAGCACATCAATACATTACGGGACCTAACCACGGGATCACGAGCCTTACAGGGTGTCACAGCGCCAACCGCTGAATCTCTCGGATATTCCGCTTGTATTCTGCATTCTCCCATCTGGAACAGCTGCTACTGTGGAGTTGGATTCCGTTTTCCTTCTCTGTGAGTGGCATCTGGTGGTTTGATTTTATTCAGACACTTGTGAGACACGAAGTTGACCGTCCTTGCAACATCTTCCTCGGATGAGTGTGAGTCATCCCGCACTCTTCATCTGTGCCTATTAATTTCTCGTTTACTTTTCTGTCTCAGTTAACGTTTGAGACTATCTACCGTGCTCTTCATGAATTCTTATTGGATATCTGACATCTCTTGGGTGGCTTGCATGAACTCCGCTCTATTCTCTTCTCAGATTGGGAGTTTCACAATTTGCTATACCTAACACTGTGACTTAAATGATACATCTCTAATATACTCATTTGCGAGTACATCTTATCGTCTAATAAAGTGGACTAAGAAAGTGTATCCCGCACTTTCGTGAACACCGATACCTCATAAGAGTGCATACATAATCACCCTAAACTTCCCCCACCTTAAGTTTTGTATCTCAAGATGCTTTATGGGGTTAGTGATTATGTATAGACTCACATAATATTTCATGGTCAATCTTATAATCTACTAGGGTCCACACTAGTAGTTCACATTGGATCATTGACCAATGTTCTGACCAATTAGTCCACCACCAATCATAAATATGATTGAGATAGACTCAACATTATAATAAAAGCTTGGGGAATTCATATAAAACTTAAGTCGCCAATGATTATTCTTGGCTTTACACTATATTTCCCCCTTAAATAATTAAGTCACATACCTTTATTTTGATGAACTTAACTGTATTTTGCTTCCGTCGTCGTTCCTCATTCTGGTAGCTCTGTAGAAAACCCCGTTGATTTTCTTGCAGCAATTCTCAGCTGCTCCGCCTCATTAGACACAAACGAGGCTGCTCATAGCCACCTGAAGAATCTGGAACGCCCGTCACCTGCAAATAAAACTTGCCACCTAATTTTACTAATCTTGTATTTTATGATATGGATTTTCCCGCAGACAATCTGCAAAATCCTTCCTACAAGATCAATCACACGTGATACACACACACATTCAATTGGGGCCCCCAATCACACACCATAAATGGCACACTAAATAATTTAGGTAATAAAATAGGCTCACTTGAGCCGTATACTTCACCAAATTTTTACTTGTTGTCTCACACCATCTTCCTGGTGATCCGTCTGCCTGTCAGTGACATGCTTCACCAGTTGACGTACCACGACCTCCACGCTGCTTCGGGAAGGAAGAGCCTTTTCTTCACTGATCATCTTTCTAACTCTGGTGCTCTCGCCATGATGTTCTCTGGTTCACTTACTGACGTTTTCCGGCACTCAATGGAACATTGATGCACTCTGGATGTTACTACGGTTGATCTCCCTGCCGTTTAGTGAAGTTGGGCTGCGCTGATCTCATCTCCTCTCTTCCAAATTTCTGAACAACGCGCCAACATTATTCCTTCCAGCCGATCCCATCACAAACTCTGGCTCTATAATGCCAATCCACTAATCACGTCCATGTACCTTCACAGCACTCCATTTTGCATTATTTTCACCTGTTTCAGTATCATGCACCATTATCCACAAGCAATAGGATCACTCGTAACATTTTGATGCCAACGTTACGCACGAGATACTTCCTTGGACCCACAACGGGAGCAACGTCTACCTAATTGTAGCTTGAGACACTTTTCCGTCTCCCCATCATCCACAGATCATCTTGTTCCCTCTCAGAAGCCTCCAGACTCTCACTCTGATGCTTCCGTGGCGGTCTTGAGGGTGTTTTGGATTGATCTGCTTTACTTTTCCCCGTTGGACGGCTTTTCACGGATTTTTTTTTCACCCTCACCTGATGGCTCTCTAACATCTTATCGCATCTCCTCAAGCATTCATGCGCCAAACAACCCTTTAAGGCACATGATGTGCACTTATTCCACCGAAATTGTGCACTTTCGTGATTTTTCTGTCTCCTCTGCACATTTTTCGGCACATATCGGTGCTCACGGCTGGAAAAATAAGTAAATCCGCTGGTCTCGCATCGTGCATTTTTCTTTTCCTAGCACGGGACATTTTCAGGGCCAAATTGCTCCGCATTTCTCAGAAATGTAATAGCCGCCATCTTGCCTCGTGATCACTCTCAGTCGGGCCCCATGAAGTCTTTTTTATTCCTCTGAACATGCCCCCATGATCCTCACATTCCTCACCCACTTGTCATGGCGTGTCCGGACATGTTGCGACGTGACACGGAGCACCTGCACTTTTCATGCTCACCTGGAGATTCCTTTCTTTTTTTTCCTCCGGTACTCATCCATAAAAATGGGCACTTGAACACACTAACTTGCTGGGAAAATCTTCCAGCACTTCTTGGGCTTATGGGGGCTCATTTTTTTCACACACTTCTATGGATACAATATGGTTGTATCCCACTTCTGAATTTGTAGTCAATTTTTTTATATACATGAGAGTGACTGTGATAGCCAACCCTCTTTCAGCGTAACTGGTCCTCTCGGCATAAAGGCTCACGAGAGAATGACCAACGCATGATAAGCACCGCTAGGGCAACGCTTATCAACCATCACAGCCCTCTCCCAAAGAGGTTTACACACACAACAGACCATGGCACGGGATAATATTTTTGGCCTTCGGTCTCAATGCCTACATGATGAAGATCATAAATTGATCGCAACGTAGCTACTTATGTAATAAAAAACACCTGAGAACAGACTGCAACCGATTCTTTTCCTACATATACACCTCACAGTCGTTAATACTTCTATCAGTGTTGTGTAGTATTTGTTTGACTATGTATTGCAATGTTTAAATTAAATTATCACTTCAATGGTGAGTTTAGTGGGGAATTCAGTGGCCTAGTCAAAGAGGGAATTTGTGTGCTTAAAATGCCCTAAAACGTTAGCCCATTTAGGGGTTAAAATAAAATATTTTCAAGCTACAGGAGAAAGTTAAAAAATTAGATATGCCAAACGTTACAGATAAACGTCATATAGTTTGAATAAACGTCAATCATTAGAATTGAAACATTAAAAAAAGAATTGTCAAGCACGCATCAGAAAAGAACATCGAACATTAGATAGATTCAGATTTGTTTGGAGTGGCCGCGACTAAGATCGCTTCCAATCCACTGCAGCTAAAGCAAGCTTATTCTGGGTCAAACATTAGATAAGGAGCAACAATCCTTTTTCATTTTTTAGCCTAACTCTGTGGAAAATTACAAAATCCTTCAAATCTTTGCTGGGGCATCCTATGCAACATAAAATACATCTGATGAACCAGACTAGACATTCCTGGAACGCTGCTAAATAACGAAAATTGAGTGTAACGGATAGAAATTTTTTTCATTTTTTAGTGTAACGGATAGGATTTTTTTCCATTTTTTTAGCGTAACTCTGTGGAAAATTACAAAATCCTGCAAATCTATGCTGGGGCATCCTTTGCAACATAAAATGCATCTGATGAACCAGACTAGACATTCCTGGAACGCTGCTAAATAACGAAAATTGAGTGTAACGGATAGAAATTTTTTTCATTTTTTAGTGTAACGGATAGGATTTTTTTTCCATTTTTTTAGCGTAACTCTGCGGAAAATTACAAAATCCGGCAAATCTATGCTGGGGCATTCTATGCAACATAAAATACATCTGATGAACCAGACTAGACATTCCTGGAACGCTGCTAAATAACGAAAATTGAGTGTAACGGATAGAAATTTTTTTCATTTTTTAGTGTAACGGATAGGATTTTTTTTCCATTTTTTTTAGCGTAACTCTGCGGAAAATTACAAAATCCGGCAAATCTATGCTGGGGCATCCTATGCAACATAAAATACATCTGATGAACCAGACTAGACATTCCTGGAACGCTGCTAAATAACGAAAATTGAGTGTAACGGATAGAATTTTTTTTCATTTTTTAGTGTAACGGATAGGATTTTTTTTTCCATTTTTTTAGCGTAACTCTGCGGAAAATTACAAAATCCTGCAAATCTATGCTGGGGCATCCTATGCAACATAAAATACATCTGATGAACCAGGATAGACATTCCTGGAACTTTGCTAAATAATTTCATAATTCCAGATTCCTTTGTTTTTAACTATTTTACTTAATTTAAACGTTTTTTAAGTAAAAAAAATATTTTTTAAAAACAACATCTTGAATAGATTTCTTAATACGTCCCTTGGGGAAATCTGGCGTATAGAAGAATTCTTAAAGTGAGATTGTTTGAGCGTTTGAGGATAAAAGTTGTTGCAAAAAATATTTATTTAAGAATTTTTTTTCAACTGAAAACAAAAAAAAAAATAAAAAAATGGCAAAAAAATTATTATATTGTTCTAAATTAACATTCTTATAAAATCTAATTACATAAAATTAGTGAGCATAAATAAAGAGTTATTTGATTTGAAAATTTCATCATTGAAAGCAAAGAACAGCATAGGTGGAAAATTCCATAAAATAACTCTACTATTTCCACTCCGAAGGCACTCGGCACAGCGTACAAGTGGATGAAAGAATTTTAATTCAATTTGCCGTTAAATTAAACATGAAAGTGCATTAAAGTTAACACATGTAAGTGGAGGTAAAAATTCAAGTGTCTGAATGTAACATTTTAGCATATATTGCAGCATACTCAGGGGTGGATAAGAAGGTGGAAAAGAGAAAAGGACAAAGTTTCCATTTTGTTCAAGTGGACACTTTCCGTATGTTATAAATTTAAATGCTCTTATTGCCTCTTCAGCCTTCGGCTCTCACGGCCATTGACGCATCACTGGGGTAAACCCCACCCACCCACGCAAATCTGAGGGTGTGGGCGATTATTTTGATATGCGGTGAGCACTGAGAAATGTGCGGGTCCATGTTTTTGGGATCGTGGATTGAGAAAACAGATTTTCAACAAGAAAATTTCCACAAATTCCAATTTTGAAGCTTTATTGTGTTTGAAGGTGTGTGCGGACAATGGCCCTGGTGTGGGCCCGATGTTTGGGTTTTGCAGTTGAGGTGTGTGTATGCTTTGCAAAAGGTAGATTAGAGTGGTGGAGAAGGTCAAAATTAAAGTGGTCTCCTGTCTAATGTTGTAAATATATTGACGGTACATTTGGCACGCAGAGGAGCTTTTTGGGGTTTGGATTTGTTGGAAGTAGTAGGGGGGGGTTGTGAGTGGAAATGATGAGCCAGATATCCATGTAAGATTTTCAATCCTTCTCTCCACATTTGTTTCGTTTTGCTCCTTTTTTGGTATATTATTGCCAGCATTCAGAGAACAAGCCCGGATATTCCCCTAAGAATTAAAGGCAGATTTTAATGTACTGTAAAGTGGGGTGAATTTGGGCAGTATATAAAAAGAGAAATTTTTCTTTAAAATTAAATTCAAAAGGATTGATTTGATTGTCGATAAATGCGCTAATAACGTTAGTTTTTCGTTAACGTTTTAACAAAAAATTAGATTTTTAATAATTAATTGGAAGAAAGTAAGAAAAAACGTCGTTAAATGGCTTTTTGATAATCTACAAATTGATTTGTAATGTTTTAATGATTAAAACTTTGATTCCTGCAAAATGACTAAGAAATTACGTTAGAAAATGACGTTAGAATTTAGTTAGCTAATGAATAAATTCTGATCATTTTTAACGATAATCTAACGTTATTATAACGTTAATAAGTATAGTCAGAAAAATCAAAGTTATTCTGTGTTAGGTTTTAACACTTATATAGGATCGAGGTTCTTAACCTCAAAAGTTTGACCTTCATTTTATCTTAAAAGAACATTTTTTTCCAAGTTTTCTTTCGACGTTATTGAAGTTATGAAGCTTTCCTATACACCGCTGTAGAATTTATCACGAAATCTTAATATATAAAGCTGAAAAGTTTGTTTGTCTGTCTGTCTGTGGCACATGAACTCCTCCGAAACGGCTGGGCCGATCTTGATGAAATTTGGTATGGGGGTAGAGGGAGTCAATACGAGTTGCAAGCGCTATATGGGATTCCGCCCCAACCCCCCTTTGTAGCGCCCCCACAGAAAAACTAATTTTTCCCACTTTCTACCTGCTGAAGGGTCAGATAACGGGATTTTTTTATTTTTAGAATTTTTCGGGGTACCGTATTATTCATCCCCCCTACTAATATACGCCCCCCTTTTATAGCTTAAAATGGAGTTTGCTCACACGTGATTGGGGGCTCGGGTTGACTAGTGTTAAATAAATTTTAATTCTGTGGCGATTGAAAAAAGTCGAATTGGCCACTTTGGCCAGCAAAATTCTCCAAGGGTTAAAAATAAATCATAATTGATTCATTTCTTAAAAAAAGTCTTCTTGACTATTCAATATTTATTTATTCCTTTATATCTATCTATACACAAAAGTGTAACAAATCATGAGCTTTTTCTCAGATTTCTCACAACATTCCTATCTTTCATCTTATTTTTGTGAGTGTATAAAAGAAGTAAGAGATACAGAGGTACTAAAAAGGTAATACCATTTAAAAAATCATCTTCCTTTCTTTCAACTTGCCCCTATCGAACCATCAAACTATCTCTTGATCACTCCTTTTCTTTCCTCTTTCCTCCCACATTTACCCTCAATTGTCTACCTTCGAGAAAATCTAAGATTCACATACGGGTTGAGCTGGAATGGAGAAGGTACTTGAGGATTTTCCGGCGGGGAAAGTGATTGACATAAAAATTTATGGGCTCATTTAACCTATTCCACCTTAAACATAAATTTGTCGATTTTCATATTAACCCACATCTCCCGATAGCATAATACCTCTCAAAGGGATAAATCTTTCCCTGAATCGCTTGAATGGAGAGCTTTTATTGGATTGTATCGGTGGCTATCAATAAAAGCTAGCATGTATAATAATGTTTAGCGATTTATTCTTTACGGGGCCATACAAACCGGATGTATGGAAGGGTCAATATGGTGGGAAATTCATTGTGTGCTGGGAGTGAAGTGAAAGTTTCCCATATATAGCATATGCTCCCCCTCCCGCATTGTCTGCATTTTTAGCACGTCGGGAAGAAAAGGTATATGTATGATATTTTTCTGCATGGATCTCGGGGTTAAGGGTTGAAGAATGGGCGACGAAGCTTTGGTGGAACGCTCTGAGGAAAATGGGGGGAAATGTGGTGAAGGAGAAATCCTCTCATGCTTTTTGATTCCGACGCTTATTTAATTACAGTCATCTATCTCGCAGGAAAAGGGATGTGACACTTTTGTGTGAATTTCCTCCCCTTATATATAGCAAAAGGGCTTCTCCACGCGGAGCTTTTCGTGGCGGATAGAAAATAATCGCGGTGAGAAAATGGAGGGGTGTGCAGCAGCGGGTGGGTGGGTGTGTTTATATGGTGACAATGAGAAGACTTTTATCACACGATGGATACGAGGAGAGTCTGGGGAAGGTGCTGCTACAGCAGTTTGGGAACGACCAACCGCAAACTCACCGGTAAATTGAGGTTTGTGGGGCATTGTCGGTGTAATCTCTTCTGGCCAAAAACTCATTTCCACCCCATCCATTTTGCCACCCAATGTTTTTTTTTCCTCATCGTCACAGCTTTTCCTTTCACTTCCACCCTCCCCCGCACAAACACACAAACAACCCTGATGGAATATAAATTTCCTTTCGGCGAGTGCGTGACTTCAAAAAATATAATTCCTTTCAGCTTTCACAGACCTTCCCCCGAATAACACCCCCGCGTGCTTTTTCCCGCTTACGTTGTCTCCACAGAGAGTGAAAAAAAATCTCCTTTCTCAGAGTGGATAAGTTTTCCATGCTCTCTACTCAAAAAAAAAAATGGTGCAGTGGTGGATGATAAAAAGCACCCAAAAAAACACCGAAACATTTTTCTGTCACAATTTTTTAATTAAATTTTCATTTCCATGTCTGCCTTTTGTCGCTCTCGTTAATCTAACACTTGATATAAAAGAGAGCAAATATAAACATTTTCCGCTTTTCACCATCATCCTCAATTTTCAACCCTCAGGCACTTTTCTTTGCCTCCACTATAAGATGGTTTTCCGCGTGAAAAAAAATTATTCTACTGAAAGTCATTTCAAACGAGAACGAGAAGCGGATTAAATGTTGCAAAAGAAGTGAAGGACATTTTTCTTTAAAACCAAGCATACCCTTAATTAAAGGGAATATAAAAGGGGAGACTCGGGTGGATTTAGTGACGGTCTATTTTTGTTTTTAAATTAGTTATAAAAAGCTCGGAGAATCTTATTTGTTATTCCATAAAAATGTTTCAGTTTGATTTTCAATAAAGCTGCTTCATCATACAAAGTTTTATCTCATAAAATAGTTTTTAACGACTTAGGATAGTTTAGACGCGGAATATTTTGGAAAAGCAAAAAAAAATCATCAACATTTTTCATGGTATTACGGGGCTATTATACTTAAGCCCTAAAGTGCTTAGAGCATCATAACTTCTACATGAGTACGAGAGAGATAACATGCTGTTTTATCTTGTTCTTCCACATGTAAAATCATAAGCATCTAGTGCTTAGAGCTTATGTTTGATAGCTTCATTAACCAGGATATTATAACGTCAAAGCATGAGTCTATCAGAATTGCTTAACAGATTTCTGTATCTTAAAAAACTCACGACTATGTACTTAAAAAGCTTAAAATTAAATTATGAAAACGATATAATGCTCTAAGCATATGCTTCTTAACATGTTGCATGTGTTTATGTAGTAATTTATTATTATAAAAAAGTTGTATTTTGGAATTTGTCTTTCCTTGAGACAAAATACGACTGTTCGCGAAATTCCCCGAATTATACGCGATAAATTACACTTTATTACGGAGCAGGCACGTTTGCATCCGTATTCCTTGCCTTCCAAAACCGATCTGTCATTTTTGCCGCCAAATCATTCTTTTTTCCCTACATTCTCTATTTTCACCACACGAATTCACCACTTCGAGTGCGCGCCAAATTCAAATATTATTTTATTTCATAAGTTTTCCGAACAGTCCCCTCTTTGAGCGGAAGCATACCGCTGAGCATCAAACATCTCTTCTTTTCGATTTCCACAAAAAATGGAAAGATTTGGCGGTCCTGCTTTACTACTTATGATCTCCTTTCGATAGCTCGACCTATTCATTGTGTAGCGTCCTTCTCAACTGTTTCCTTTGTCAAACGCTACTATCCCTAGCTGACAAAAAATTCCTCTGCAACTGCTATTACCTCATAGTTCCTGTTGACACTCTACAACTAAATTCTTCAGCTTCCAGCCACTATTGAGTTCCGCTTCCATTGATGTTACTGCTTCTCGACAACTTCCAGCTGTCGAATTTCTAATTCGTAATTTATCCACTATGTCTCGATGTATTCAGCTCAATGGACATTACTGACTCCACGAGCTCTAATATGTCTCTTTTGCCCTTAGAAATCTTCTAGAACCTCAATTTATAGATCTACCTCATGTGATTATTGTCAATTCTCTAGCGATAGCCACAGTTACGCTATGGTCAATCTTATCCACTGCGTACTTTGATATCATCTACAAGGGCTGCCACTGTAACGCCAGTGCCAACCATACTTAGAATTCTTTGACATCCTCTTCTACACGTTTGACGCTTTGCTAAACTTCAGGCTCCACTTCCCAACCTGCAAGATCTTCTTACTGCAACATTATTTGGAGCGATCCCGCCGAATCGCTACTCGGGAGGTCTACTCACCGACCCTTAACATCTTCCTAAAGGCTTCATATGAATCGCAGCATACTTCACCATCGGATTTATTTTCTAAAAACATCAGCCTACGAATGCAAATCTGCTTAATTGCCTTACACGCCTCCAGTCTGAACCCTACGGGAAATCGTGCAACTCGTGTCACAAATGCTACTTCCATCCGGATCTGTGACTTAACACCTTGTCATTTAATTACCTTCAACTACGGTTTTCTTCACTGAATGTTTCTTACGATCAACGAGATGCTAATTCTGCCTTTGTAACTTGTCTTTACCTTAGCCTCTTTTTAGATTTGCTTCGACACCAATATCGGCCATTCCGTTCAATCTGAACTCGCTGAATATGTATATAATTAACTCGAGCAATACTATAATCGACTGATTCCTTCTTCCGATCAGAACATAAATTCTGCTGACATTCGCACTTCTACAATCACCGGACTCCCTGACTGCGTCAGCCAAATTCGGTGAGGCAAACGCTACCACAACTTCTGACAAGAATTCTTGATCACGTGAGCAACTCGTATCACGTCCACTTTAAAGAAAGGTGACACTGCTTAAACTTGATCAACCCTATCCAGGAATTCATTAAGTTCATAGCTTTCTCATTTCGATGGTAGAACATTCAAATGACTATAACAGCTTTCATTCTTCCACTGCGGCTTCATTCCTTTCTCCGAATACCTCTATTAATTGCTACAACTCCTCCAATAACAGTTCACACTGCGTCTCTACTGGCTAAAGCTTATTCATAACACGATCATCAGCTGTTCTCAGACAACCTGGAGAGCTTCATCTCCTCATTAGACAGACAATGGAGATTTTCGTATATCCACCCGGAACATCACATTCCTATTCTATTCTAACCCGTGGGGCTTTTGATATTAATCAAGAATCACCCTTGGCACGTACGACTCTTCCAAGCACTTTATCCCTTTCGTACTGCCATTATCCAGTTCCTTTAGTGAATCAACCTCTACGTATGTATCCTTGATGACCGTCCCTTGTCCCCCCGTGGGCGCATCTGCATATCCCTTTGCGACACTCCTTACTTCTCCCTCGTTGGGAACTTGTCCCCAATGAAACTTTCATCAGGACATTTTCAAAACAACACCATCGACCTTAAACTTAATAGTCACTCGTGACATTAGATCTCTAATCGTCGATTGCGAGGCTGATCAAGTCAGAGTATGAGCCAGAAAGTGCAGAACCTGAACCTTGTTTGCGAAATCTTATGCAGACGGGACACCTTAAACATCTGCACTCGTTCAACAATCAACATATATCGAGTGTATCCTTCTCTGGATCATATGTCTTTCAATAGAACACGACTAATATGCTCTTTTTATTTCGGACACCACGATGCAGTACTTTTACTATAATTTACCTTCTTGGTTTCCATGAAAAGTAACACTCTGTTTGGCCAATGCTTCGACTCTTTCATTCGATTCTGAATTCAATCTATCCTTTAATGTGTCAAATGTCCCCTCATGCGGTTAGTAGACTGCAAGAGCACTTGAAAACCCGAAGGATATCTATTAAACCTTTGACGAGTGAGCTTCGAGGCCCACATGAAACCTTCACAACGACCAACCTATGATCGCTGTTTTCAGCTGCAACTTATGGTCAGTACTAAGACCAATCAACTTGATGTACCAAACTGCAATGGCACTGAAACGATCCTCTTGGCTAGCACAGAGACCCTCTATTGCTCTGAAACGAAGCCACTTTTCCATACGTTCTTTCAAACCGACGTTCAATCAGTTGTCCTTTTTCTTGATTTGAAAGGAAACACTAAACAAATAAGTTTCCAAGGAAACTTCATGACCTTTAAACTCTTTCCCAGTCCCACAGGACACATTGTGGCCAGTACATAGGCCCTCAAATATATTGCTGAAGGTATTATGAATAAAAAACGAAAGCCCTCAATAATCCATCATTGAGAAAGCAATTTCCCAAAGAAATACGATGACCAGCAATTAAGTCCTTTATATTTCCATAATGAATAAATGTGTTCCCAAAGGAAACATCCTGCTCAGCACGACGCCCTTTAAATGTCCGGAACTACGGACAGATTGTACGGTTAGCAATAAACCACCTTAAATGTTCAACACTATTAACATTTCGTTCCCGAAGGAACTATTTGTAAGCTTCGTAGACCTTCGAATAATCTTTTTTCAACATCAAAGACTAGTCGAAACCTTCAACCTTCGTAGGACATATTATGGCCAGCGCTTAGGCCTGTTGATGTCCAGCATCGATGACAGTTTGTTCCCGGAGGAACTGGTTTGGCCTGCACCATAGCCTTTAAAAATGTCCAGAACTGAGGACAGTCTATTCAAACCCTTGTTTTTTTTTTTTTTTTTTAAACCCTTTTTGGCCTGCACGTTGGCCGCTTGAATTTGTCCAACACTTAGGACAACCTATTATAACCTTTATTGGCCTGCACGTTGGCCCCATGAGTTTGTCCAGCACTTAGGACAAACTATTATAACCTTTATTGGCCTGCACGTTGGCCCCATGAGTTTGTCCAGCACTTAGGACAAACTATTATAACCTTTATTGGCCTGCACGTTGGCCCCATGAGTTTGTCCAGCACTTAGGACAAACTATTATAACCTTTATTGGCCTGCACGTTGGCCCCATGAGTTTGTCCAGTACTTAGGACAAACTATTATAACCTTTATTGGCCTGCACGTTGGCCCCATGAGTTTGTCCAGCACTTAGGACAAACTATTATAACCTTTATTGGCCTGCACGTTGGCCCCATGAGTTTGTCCAGCACTTAGGACAAACTATTATAACCTTTATTGGCCTGCACGTTGGCCCCATGAGTTTGTCCAGCACTTAGGACAAACTATTATAACCTTTATTGGCCTGCACGTTGGCCCCATGAGTTTGTCCAGCACTTAGGACAAACTATTATAACCTTTATTGGCCTGCACGTTGGCCCCATGAGTTTGTCCAGCACTTAGGACAAACTATTATAACCTTTATTGGCCTGCACGTTGGCCCCATGAGTTTGTCCAGCACTTAGGACAAACTATTATAACCTTTATTGGCCTGCACGTTGGCCCCATGAGTTTGTCCAGCACTTAGGACAAACTATTATAACCTTTATTGGCCTGCACGTTGGCCCCATGAGTTTGTCCAGCACTTAGGACAAACTATTATAACCTTTATTGGCCTGCACGTTGGCCCCATGAGTTTGTCCAGCACTTAGGACAAACTATTATAACCTTTATTGGCCTGCACGTTGGCCCCATGAGTTTGTCCAGTACTTAGGACAAACTATTATAACCTTTATTGGCCTGCACGTTGGCCCCATGAGTTTGTCCAGTACTTAGGACAAACTATTATAACCTTTATTGGCCTGCACGTTGGCCCCATGAGTTTGTCCAGTACTTAGGACAAACTATTATAACCTTTATTGGCCTGCACGTTGGCCCCATGAGTTTGTCCAGCACTTAGGACAAACTATTATAACCTTTATTGGCCTGCACGTTGGCCCCATGAGTTTGTCCAGCACTTAGGACAAACTATTATAACCTTTATTGGCCTGCACGTTGGCCCCATGAGTTTGTCCAGCACTTAGGACAAACTATTATAACCTTTATTGGCCTGCACGTTGGCCCCATGAGTTTGTCCAGCACTTAGGACAAACTATTATAACCTTTATTGGCCTGCACGTTGGCCCCATGAGTTTGTCCAGTACTTAGGACAAACTATTATAACCTTTATTGGCCTGCACGTTGGCCCCATGAGTTTGTCCAGTACTTAGGACAAACTATTATAACCTTTATTGGCCTGCACGTTGGCCCCATGAGTTTGTCCAGCACTTAGGACAAACTATTATAACCTTTATTGGCCTGCACGTTGGCCCCATGAGTTTGTCCAGTACTTAGGACAAACTATTATAACCTTTATTGGCCTGCACGTTGGCCCCATGAGTTTGTCCAGTACTTAGGACAAACTATTATAACCTTTATTGGCCTGCACGTTGGCCCCATGAGTTTGTCCAGCACTTAGGACAAACTATTATAACCTTTATTGGCCTGCACGTTGGCCCCATGAGTTTGTCCAGTACTTAGGACAAACTATTATAACCTTTATTGGCCTGCACGTTGGCCAGCACGTTGGCCTTAGGACAACCCTTGAAAGAGTAAATCTCATTTTATTTATAGTTAGTACCTTAGCAGGCACTCAATAACCTTTCAAAACATGATTTTTCATTCATTTTAATAAAGCGCAAAAATTAATAAATAATTTTACGATCGCCTTTTTATAAATTATGAGAAATTGAATTTTAATTTTCTCAAGTTACCTTTCCTTTCACCTTTCCTTTCTATATGCAATTAATAATAAATGCATCTAAATTATTTCAACATTTGTGCCTAAATTAAGGCATCCTTTCCAATAATTCAAACTCTGGCTGTAAAATCGGTTATTTTACACAATTTTTACTTTACTTTTTATGGGTGACGTCCCCTATTAATTTTTTACTTCACTGACAAAAAAGTGAAGTCCCCTATTAATTCCTCCGTGTCAAATTTGCAACATAAATTGCTGCCAAATTTGTCACTTTGGAGTCTTTTACTCCTAATTGTACTCACAGATTTACCATATCACTCTCCGGGAGTGACACACTTCCTTATTTGCGGCCCCACAGCCGCTCCGAGGACCCATTGTGGAATTTTTCTTCTTGGAATCGAACTGCAATTCTACGAATCATGAGGACGCCATTTGATTTTTTCTTAATCAAATTTTCTTCCTCAATTCTCCCCCCAATTGCAGCCGATTCCAAGCACCATCACTTCACTGCACTTCCATAGGTCCTGGTTCTTGCGAAGGACCATAAATGTTCGCGAAATTCCCCGAATTATACGCGATAAATTACACTTTATTACCGAGCAGGCACGTTTGCATCCGTATTCCTTGCCTTCCAAAACCGATCTGTCATTTTTGCCGCCAAATCATTCTTTTTTCCCTACATTCTCTATTTTCACCACACGAATTCACCACTTCGAGTGCGCGCCAAATTCAAATATTATTTTATTTCATAAGTTTTCCGAACAACGACAAAACACTTAAGAAATGAAATAAGAAAATGCTCTAAAACCAATGCAGCATATGCTATATGATTTTAAATCCATTACAAAAAATATTAAACGATTTTTTTTTAAAAATTTTCTTCTGATTAAAAACAGCCAAAAGAAAAGTTAAAGTATAATTTTTAAGAGAGTTATTCTAGATTCTATGTCCCTGAAAAACTATATTAAATTCAATAATTCCTATTTTGCGTTTTAATTTAAAAAAAATGGTTGTTAAATTTTTGACCTTTTAAACAAAATTCGTGGGTTCGAATATCACCATTTCCCCCGAAAAAAACATTTTTTCCTCCACAATAAGCAATTAATATACGTGAAATTAATTTCAATTTGGATACATTGAATTGGAAAAAAGTAATTAAAGTAATTAAAATTGATATGCAATCCGAATCATTCTAATATTCCATTCCGTCACCTGCTTCATCCATTCGTGTATTTGCTTCGTAAATCCTCTGCAAATAGGGGAAATGCTGTTCCAGTCGACTATTTCGCATTATTGCGAAAATGTAATGAAAATTGCAAAATGCACACGTATAAAATCCAATTGAATGGATAATCATAGAATTTCTCTGGTGAGATCAAATGATACGGATGAGTAGAGATTGAATGCGGGATTTTTTTTTCATGAACAACACACGTACTTAAAAGTCAATTTAATTAACTCACGCTGTTGGTGTATCATGACAATAATTCGCCACATGAAACGCAAATAGCGCGGGGGTGCGGGATATCAATCGGATTTCATCACAACGAAAATTCTCACATGGGGGGAGGTTTTTGAGGCGCGTACACCCTGCCTAAATGTTTTGGCAGGAACAAGAGAAAAAAAATATATGAGGATATAAAAACGAGCGGTGAAATCCTCTAAATGCTCTCAATGCTGCGGGCAGAGGTACGTGATGATCATCTATATGAGGAAACAATATTGTTTGAGATTCAAAAAAAAATCACAGCACTTCAATTTTGATGCATAAAATGAACATACATAATAAAAATCGATTTATTCCACTCCCCTAATATTAAATAAATTATAGCATAGAGTGGGAGGGGGGCCCCGATATTGTGTGCCGATGAAAGAGCATCGTTTGGTGGAATTTCCTTCTTTTATAGGCTATGCCAGAGCATAGAGACTTGGTTGCACTTTAAAGAAAAGCACAGCACGGGGTGGAAAAAGGGTGTGTGTGTAGAACGAAGTCAAATGAAGTTATGATGCTGATTTCCTTCTTAATTAACTTCACAATGTGCAGCCACCCCTTTGAAGAAGTCTCTGTGCAATATCAGCCGTGCGCTATACGAAGGAGGTCCTCCGAGGAAAACTCCTTCAACACAGTGCAATGAAGAATCTCATCCCGCTCGTCCTTGGCTGTATTTGACTCCTTCAGCACGATAACTTATAAACTTTGAACTCCAATTAACTTAAACCAGAGCCTTACACAACATTAAATTCTTCCTCTCTGGCTAACTCTTATTTATTGACTTCCTCACCACTCCACCACTGCGGTGAAAAGGACTCTCGCTCTCCCTTTGAGTGCAATGTAAAGAAAAGTAAAATATTAACCCACAAATGCTGGAGACACTGCAAATAATGAGATTTTGGAACGATATAAGATTTTTCTTGGATGCCTGACATTTCATGATTATCAAGGAAATGCACGAGCCCTTAATTAAGCTTAAAACAAGTCCTTTCTTATGATTTAAAAATCAAAGGATTTTTTTTTGCTTATAAGAAAACACTTTGATTGAGCCAATAAGCGCTCAATTATGATTGAATCCATCTGATTGATCAATTATTGATTAATCAATTGAGCCGGTCAATCGATTGATCAACTATTGATCGAGGATTGATCAATCTCTGGTCAATTTTGATTACTCAATAATTGACTCTCAATGTGGACAGAACATAGATTGACACAATTCTAAATCAATCAATTTTTGATCAGGAATTGATCAACTATTGGCAAGACTTTGTTTTTCAAATTCTTCATCAATCAGTTGGTTAATTTTTGCTTAATTATTGATCAAACAATTTTTGCGAAATTTCACTCAATCCCTTTTGAATCAGTTTCCATGCGCAACACAGATTTTTATTAATTGATCAACAATTGAGCAATTATTGACTATCAATCAAATTAAACTTTGAGCATTTATTGCCTCAAACAGATTGATTAATAATTGATCATCTATGCGGACTTACATTGACTCAAAAGATCTTAAAAAGAATTGAAAATGATGCAAGATTTGTCATATATTTTTCACTAATCTGGAATCATTTGAGAAGAGCCTATATAAAGATTTGTCTTAAAATTCAAACAATAACGTCATCAAGTTGTTTTTTGTCTCTGTCAAGGCATGAAATAGAAAGAAAAACCTTTTCAAAAATTATCGATGAAACATATACGTAAATGTTTCAAGCATAAGCACATAAACACAATGATGACGTCATTGTTTGGATTTTTATCCAAATCTTTGTCGACTTTATTCAGAAAATCTTGGGGGAAAATGGAGTCTTTTTGTCGATTTCTAATTCATTATTGAATTTTCACAATATTACGTATCCAGATTATTTCCTCGAATTATGAGACCATATAGAAACGAATAAACTCCTTTACAAAACTAACTTATTCTCTTTATGAAAATGTCCATTTAATGTTTTTTTTTTTTAATAATTTGCAATTTCAAACTTTTCATTCAATTTTCCTTCTAAATAATTTGCTTCGACGACACTATTGGGTGAATTGTGAGCAAAATCTCGGAGCGTATCAATTGAAACTGGGGGTGTATGTATATGCGATGCAATTGAACGTAGCATATGGGTGGCTATAGTGGAAGCACCCCCACCCCCCAGTAGAAAGCAGTGTTGTAAATGCTTTTTTCCCTCCTGCAAAGTGATTTAAATCCGAACGATTTGTAGTTGAAAATCGACCAGAGGTTTTATAATGGTCATAAATACTTGATTCTCCTCTGCCTGAAAAGTGTTGAAGTTCGCCACAGCAAAAGGGGGTGGTGGGAAGACGAAAAAAAAGTGCTACATACCCGATAGTGGCCAGACTATCGCAATGAGCATGAAAATGGGCCAATGAGGAAGGTTTTCCAAGTGTGCCGAATTGAAACATGGTGAGACAGAGGTGTTTATGGGTTGTTTAGAATTTCCCCGCTCGTATATGGGGTGGCTCGATGCTGCTCTGCGAGGGGTGTGGGTGGGGCAATGGGGGGTATTCCTGGACGCGGCCAGATGCTGAGATTTACGGCCACGTGGAATGAGATTGTGCTGTGAAACACAAATCTAAATTTAAAGTTCTCCACCCGCCATTTTCCATGGACATTCACGTTCACTCCTTTTTTGCCATCTATCGCCCTCCGCAATTCCCGCATGGTTTTGCCCAGCTTGTGAATTTTGCAGTTGTAGTGGGAATTCCACCATATATCACGCAGATTTTTGCCCCATGGACGCGCAAGCATTCATTTTGTAACTCATAAATGGACACCGTGGATGAGGCCAGCTGGAATCCACTATTTTAGCGCCATAATCATTTGGATTAGTAATCGTGATTGAGGTTTATAGTAGAACTTGTAGGGGAGGGAATGGTTTAAATTTCACCTTTTTGTATTGATTTATTTGAAATTTTTACGATTTAAGCTATGAGTTTTGGTATTACTGAAGGGTTTGAGTCTATGCTAAATACTTTTTTTCTTTTATTTATTCATTTTAACTCATTTTTAAAGACATGGGATGATGATGTGGGCAATAAACTAATTTTTGGATATTCCTTTGAAATATAAGCCTTCTAAAAATCAGTCAGATTGAGAAAAATTAAGCTGTTTTGTGAAAGTGTTTGAGTCTGTGCTGAATAGTATTCTCTCGCTAGATGGCGTTTAAAAAATAGCAATACATTATTCACTCATGTTTATTCATTTATTTAATTATTTAAATTAAATACGCTTTCAAATCCAGGTTGATAATAATTTGACTATTTCGTAAAGAAGATACTGAAGTCACTGAATGGTTTTGCACTGAATTAAATTTTTCTCAATAGAGGGCGTCTAAATGTTGGCGACACATTTTATTAAAAATTCATTTATTTTAAAAATCAAATTTATTAGAAAGTTAGCTGGACTGTTAAGATCGTTAAGATATTGAAGGATACGAGTCTGTACTTAATATAATTTACTCACCAGAGGGCTACCAAATAATGATGAGACATCTAGCGGTTAATTCAAAATACAATATCTGGCAGAAAATGAAACTTTCTCTCCTCTGGAGAATTCAAAAACTCATTTTACAGAGAAATTCATCATGATAAAGAATCTTAAAAAAATGAAGAAAAATCTACAATAATTTTGCATTCAAGAGTCTTAACCCAAAAGTTTTCCATTTTATAGCGATGAAGGCTTCGCGAATTTTTCCTCCTTCCAACTGAATCTTTGGTTGGATAGCGGGTTCCTCTTTTTATTTTTCAATCTATCGACAAGACTTTTACACAATTTGTATAAAAATGTAATTGTATTGCTTGGGTGAGCAGAGAGAAGAGGGAAAATTGAATTTTCCAGAAAATTATGTACATCCTGGGTGGTGGTGATATTTTTCAGAATGATACACAGAGGCAAAATATCACATCTCATTTCTCTTCAGCACACCATTGTGAGATAAAATTGTGTGCAATTTGGTGTATTTTGTGTTTTCATACCATGAAATTGCAATCTATAATTTAAATTTTCATTCCATGTAAGTCTCCTCATGCAAGCCTCCACCATATCTCCTTCCATATGGACATTTTGCTCCCCCCGCCCCTCGGCAACCCTCTTCGGGGTTGATCATGAGGGCTGGCAGGAGAAAAAGCACCATATACACATTTATTTTGCAGATTTCTCTCCCTGTCTATGCAATATTTATTTCACAGAGAGCGATACATTATATGAGGAATTTATTTATGATGTGTAAAATATGAGACGCGAGGTCGTTGCATTATTTTCTTTTTATTT
The DNA here is from genome assembly GCF_024334085.1 of Lutzomyia longipalpis. Taxonomy (NCBI): domain Eukaryota; kingdom Metazoa; phylum Arthropoda; class Insecta; order Diptera; family Psychodidae; genus Lutzomyia; species Lutzomyia longipalpis. The sequence continues at coordinate 19,668,378 of NC_074709.1, forward strand.
ATTGCAACCTCTTCCCCCCACTTTGTTGCAAATCAATAAGACCCTCTTCGACCCCCATTGAAAAATTCTATCGTTTGTTGGTTTTGTGCCAAAAAATTTTCCCATTGCATTTCGCGGTGGAGATGAGTGAGGGGAAAAAAAGAGGCTCCACCAAATATGCAAACAACTTTATCTTCTCATTGGGCGAAATAATACCACGGTGTGAGCTTTCAAAAGGATTTCCTCTTATCCACTTGATATCTTCATTCACCCCATTGATGTTATGATTTTCTCACATTGCCCCCGCGCCACCATTCATGCTCTCTCACAGATATTATTTATTGGGATACCATGGATAAGAATGACGATGAGAGTCACTTTGAATACATCACAATTCCATATAATATATTTGTATCGAAGGAAGCGGAAAAGGGCTTTTGGAGCTTTTCGAATTTTTTCGCAAAGGGGTATGTCATTGCGGTGAATGAATGCCTTTTTTGAACTTTTATTTTTTTGGTGTTTTTTTTTCTTAATAATATTTCTTGAAGCTTGATAAAACAATTAAAATCCATAAATTGGGGTAAGTAGGATCACAAAAAATAGTTCGGGAGACCAAAACTACGACTAGTTGCTCCTGTTTCGATTTTAGCTGCTCAAAAAGGCAAAAATAATAATTAGAGCTATTAGGTGAAATACCTGCGGATGATATGCACGAATTAATGTGTTAAATGTTCCTCAAGTGGGTATTTAAAATGCGTAAAAATTAAGCTTTGAGGGATTCACGGCACTATCAACTTAATAATAATAAAAAATCAACTGTGCGGCCAAATTGCACGGGCTGGCGGTGTTGTATCCGGTGCGTGGGGAGATTGATGAATGAGATGAAGAGAAATTCCGGGAAGAATATCCTGACTAAATACACTGATTGAGACTCTCCTGGTCTCACAATGAATTCTGTGGGAAACTCCTGTCTCGATGGCTTAAAAATAATTTTGAAAAAAATACGCCATCCCTTAATACCCACACAAAACACAAACACATATACAGGGTATTCGACTCTCCTCGTGTTTTGGACACTTTCGGAAAAATTGATTATGAACCCTACACAAAGGCAGATTTTAAATGTTTCTCGCACGCTATGTATTTTGTTATTGTCGTGTATAAATAATATTTTTTCACTTTGTCAGGGGACAATCGGCTCCATCTCACTCCAATCAGCGCACCTGCGACAGAAAAAAATCTTCTCTGAAGGACTGCTGGTGATTGGGATGCATAGATCTCACCAGTTAATTGATAGAATGTTGTGGAGTTGTTGTGCCGCCATTTTAATTTTAATACCTACTTTTCCTGTAGGTACCTCTCAATGAGATTTAAGACGACACTTCCTTGTGGTTAATTTTAATTTTTGTTTTTTGTCGTACTGTATCTCTCAGCCTGAGTCCTCATCAGCTTTCTTTCCCTCGCGAGTTGCCACAGCATTGGTCTTTTGTGGCTCGCTCACCGTAGGTGTTAAGGAGCGTTAATCCGTTTAATCTATATTCCGCCATCTGGCTCCGAAGGTATGATTTTAAACGTCAAAGGCTCGAGAAGGATCGTTCACTTGATGCTGCGAAAACAAAGGGGGTATTATGTAACTCACCGAGTGCTGGGTGGCCCATAAGAACTACAGCAACCCAGCACTCGGAGAGTAATATAATACCCCTCAGGGAGGGTAGCAGTAATTAAAAAATTGTAGATGACCGAGAAGAGACGTCGCTTGTATCAGCACTTGTAGTAAAGACCATTGAATAGTCTTTACTACAAGTGCTGATACAAACGACGGAGAGTTTCGTCGCAGTTGTTCATGGCATCAACTATAAGTATTTTGCTTACAATTACTCCGAGGGCACCTGTAAGTTTTGAATTTAAGCGCGATATTTAAATGTCAACGTCAGAAAAGCGATTAACTTTATAGTAAAAATATTAACCTGCTGGCCGCCAAGACCTTGGAGCTTCCTTAGAGCGCCAAGGTGGGGTCGTTGAACGACCCCAAGAAGGAAGTCGATTTTCTCATAAACTATAAAACCGGGAACTGTCGGGTCACTACCTTTAGACTCCTTATATAGTCCTCTTGCCCCTTGCATCACAAATTCGCCACCCGGAAACACGCAGAAGAAGATATTAGGGAAAAACATTTTTCACTCCTTTTTCACACTTTCTTCGTGAGAAATTTGCCACGAAGTTGACCGCAACTGCTATTTTTTTTCACTACTTCCCCACATTCCCCTCACTTCCCGCACCGTGATAAATGGCAATATTTCTCGAATATTCTTTATTGTTTTGCACATTTATATGCTTCTAATTATGTTTTATGTTGTTTATGTTACTTATTCGCGATAATTCTGACACTGAGATGGTAAAGTGAGAAAGTAAACACAACCCTTCAACCCCCTTCAACCATATGATTTATGATGTGACTAACTTCATTCTAAGAAATTTTCCGCAGCATGGCCGTTACACCAATTTTTGAATTCCCTTCTTCTACATTTTCCTTAATAACTTTTCTTGTGGTGGACGGATTGAGCTGAAATTTTTACACAACCTCCTCAGATAACCAAAGAACTTATTTCCAAAAGATGGGAATGGTATCTTTTATATTTATTAAGTTATAGCACGAAATATAGGGCTGGGGTCGTTCAACGACCCCGCTTGGCGGCCTAGAGGTTAAAAAATAAAAAGTACCTCAATTTATAATTTGACAGACCCCTTTGCTTTGGTATTTCCCACTATATACTAGGGGTGCAACATTCCAAATTGGGTGAGTGTTGAGAGATGAAAGTTCAGTGCGGAGAACATTGTACGTACAAGGGTAGAGAGAGGACGACAAAAAGAGATAAAATGTTTCATACACATCACGTATGTTTTTTTGTACATTTGAGTGATAAACTTTTGAATTATGACATCACTGTGCGAATGAATGAAGGTGCAAGAGTCCCTTTTGGCTCTTTCACCACCACCGCTCTTCGACATATATTTCACATGTGAGAATGTCCCCAAAGTTCTCCTCTCCTGTCTCACCACTCTCTTCCACCCCCATCATCACCGGAATGTGAGATATGTGCCGGCGAGGTATACGAAGATGATCATTTTGTGGATATGTTATGAAGCGTGTTATTGATAAACGGCAGAGACACTATAAAATATTGTATGGAAAAGACACCAACTGGCAGAGCGGGGTGAAGGTAACATTTTCATGAGATCATGACACATATATAAGGAATGAAAGGGGGGTGCCTTTTGTAAGGGGGAGTGAGTGGGTGGGTTGAATATTGAAAGACATTTTTTTTCTCCCACATATTACATGCAAAATTCTCAAGCATTTGTCGCAAGCAATAAAATTTGATGGCACTTTCAATGATGATGAATATTTCGTTTTATTGGCCACTTTTACTGTTTCACAATTTTTACCCCCAAACATGGGGCTCCTCCTTCATTTAGTCCGTATGTACTTGCATTAGAATCATCCTTATATTTTATGCTTTTTTATGGGTTATGCAAAGGAGCTAACATGGCTCATACAAGTGGATGCGAATGGATATTGGAGTGTACTTTTGCAAACTTTAATTCCAATGAAATTTATATGAAGTAGGAGGGAGAAAAAAATATTTTTTCGTGCAATTTTCCGAGGCAAACATTTTTTTTTAAACCATTTCTATTGATATTTGATTAACTGGCTTTATGGTGAAATTAATTAAATTGCTGAACAATAGTGAGCCCTGTGCATAAAAATTGCAAAAAAAAGAGCTTTGTCATTTTATGGTCGTTATGTATGTAAAGGGAACAACCCCTTTTTGTGCTCTTTTATTCTTGTGCACAACATAAGCCAAAGGCCATGCAATTCACGTGATAACTCGCTGAATGGGTGAATGCATAGGAAATTAGTCACAATAAATGCTATTTTAATGTAATTTTTAATTATTATTCTGTACATTTTGTTTGTGGGAACATTGTAACAGAAAAAAACACATTTAATTACTCCATTATTGGATGCAAAAATTGCTATTTTTGGGTCAATTCACGGTAATTTCCATTTATGGGCATGTTCCTTTTTTTCCATTTCCCCCAAAACACGTCATATATGTTCAAAAATAATCAGTGGGAAAATGTACATATATGTTTTGTATGTATGAAATTTTTCACCCTAAAACACTATCATCAACATGAGAAAATGAGAGATGAACATTTTCGCAAACCAACACTCATCTCTGCCTGCGTGGTACCCACCACACTCGGAAAATTCAACAAATATTTGCCCTCGAGCACAGTGTTGGTCATTTTTCAAAAGTGTCAACGGCACAAGTTCACAATCAATCATAGTTTATGAGGCTGCAACTATATATTACAGCTAACGTATTATTGTGGTCTTGTTTTCAACACAAAACATACCGCCAGCAAAAACACTTGAGTATTACGAGCAACATGGGAAGGTATATGGTACCAATTCAACTGAATGAAAAGTTCAATGGGAAAAAAAGCTTGAAGCTTTTATTGCTTGTTATGTTTAGCCCTTTTTTCCACTCTCAAACCTTCCCCCTTTCACTGCGACATTCTCCTCGCGCAATGTCCCTTCATTGTGCTTCAAAGAACATCCCAGATGATGTATTAATCCGCTGTGAATAGGTCCTCTTAGTAGTGTTTTCACTGCACTTTAAGTTGTTCTATTTGTCAACTTTTGAATTTATTTTTATGGAACTTTTATAAAAAGAGAAGATCATTTAGGCGTACGTATTATTTATTTAATTAAGACAAGAACAAAATGATTTAGAATTTTATTTCAGGAACTGGAGCTTCCTGAATTTCATTGTCTTCAATAATCCAAACACTTCCTGTTTTTCCCTCCAGAATATACTTCACTGATGCTTTTCCAACAGCCTCAGGACTGGAAAAATTGCAAAAATAAATAAAAATTCAGCTAATAATGAAATTTATAAATTACCTTTGAACTCCATAACTATTCAAGAGACTTGAATCCTTTTCTTTCGACGTAAGAAACCCAAATTCGAAAACGTTGGCAAATAGTTTCGTATCAGTACATCCTGGGCAGAGAGTTAAGAATTTAATTCCAAGGTAATCTCTTTCGTGAGCTAAGGCACGAGTATAAGCCACGACTGCGTGCTTGGTTGCTGAATATGTAGGGGCTGTGCTACATGCATTGAGACCAGCAATTGATGCGATGTTTAGAACAACTCCACCCATTCCTCGTCCTGTGTCCTTTCTCATGTACTCAATCGCAATGATTGAGGATAAAATGACTCCAGTTAAATTGACATCAATGACAGTTTTGGGGATATTTTCATTGAAAATTCCAGCACAGTTGACAACGATGTCCAAACTCCTGAGATTTTTCGTGAAGTCCTTAAAGCACTTTTCGAGTTCTTCTTGCGAACTCACATCAACTTGGAAGTAACGAATTGAGGCTTCTGGATAATTTTTCCTCCACTTGGCCACAACTACAGGCTCCACAGAGCTAATGTCAATGGCTGCAAGATGAGTTACTCCATTTTTGAGAAGTTCCACGCAAATGGATTCACCAATTGCTCCCGTAGCTCCAGTAATGAGAGCACTTTTGCCATTTAGAGACATTTTGCACAACCTTGTGGCTCAAGAAAGCAATTCAAACTGACTGTTAGTCCATCATGTAAGTCGTCTTGATATTAGTCAAGTTCAAGCAAATTCTTGATGACATTGAATTTTTTATAACATAATGATAAGGCAATTAATCGCTCCCAAAAGAGTCTTACTAATTGAGCATAATATTAAGAGATTATTTCGTTTTCAATGTTTTGGGGTTGTTAATAATAATGTAATTCAACATATAAGTAATAAACTTGATATGAAATGTTTTGCAATTTTTATTTATTTAGATAAAAGATTTTTTTCTGAAATGTTTCGATCTTTGATTATAAATGATGAATTTGTGAAAAATTCTTTCTGCTTAGTTTTTTTTGTTCCTAAAAGATCACTGAAGATTTAAGAAGACTATTAGTTTTTACACAACTTATGAAAAAACCATTAAAGCATACGCAGAAGAATTGGCAAAACAAATTCTCATGTAGGCGTGGTTTTGAAATTTTATTAATTTATTCAAAACTTTCTAAATTGATTTCTTTATGACAAATGGAATTTTTAATGAGGACATTCTAACTAATTTAGAATCTTATTGTAGTTACTGGAGCCTCCTGAATTTCATTGTCTTCAATAATCCAAACACTTCCGGTCTTCCCCTCCAAAATATACTCAATGGATGCTTTTCCAACGACTTCAGGGCTGAAACAAGATGAGTGAAAAATTTTCAAACTGTGTGCGTTTGATAATGAAGCTTCTAAAATTACCTCTGTACTGCAAAATTGTTCGAGTGAGTTGAATCCTTTTCTTTTGTTGTTAAAAAACTAAATTTGAAAACGTTGGCATAGAGTTTCGTATCGGTGCATCCTGGGCAGAGGGTCAAAAATTTAATTCCAAGATAGTCCCGGTCGTGAGACACTGAACGAGTAAAGGCTATGACCCCGTGCTTAGTGGCGGTGTAAGTTGGGAGGGTGCTGAAGAGATCCAGGCCAGTAGTTGAAGCAATATTCAGGATCACACCACCTTTTCCTAGTCCGGTGTCCTTTCTCATGTACTCAATTGCAATAATTGAGGACAAAATAACTCCAGTTAGATTTACATCAACGACCTTTTTGGGTGTTTATTCATTGAATACCCCAGCGCAGTTGACAACCACGTCTAAGCTGGAGATGTCCTTTGTAAAGTTAGCATAGCACTTCAATAGTTCTTTCTCTGAGCTCACATCCACTTGGAAGTAACGAATTGAAGCTTCTGGGAAGCTTTTCCGCCATTTAGCCACAACTGCAGGTTCTTCCGGGCTAATATCGATGGCTGCGAGATTTGTTACACCATTCTTGAGAAGTTCCTCACAAATAGCTCCACCGATTGCTCCAGTACCTCCCGTAACTAATGCACTTTTGCAATTCAGCATTTTCCACAAGTTTATGGTTCAAAAATTAAATGCAAACTGACTGCAGTGCAGCCTGCATTTATAATGAACACATTGATCACTATATATGTACCTATGTATATTAATAATATTTTATATTATATTATGGTTTATCAATTAAATATATTATTAAAGTGTTTATTTAATAAAAATACTCCAATTAAATTTCGTATGACACGACATAATGATAAGGTAGCTGACTTCATAAAAATTTATGTAAATTTCATTCACAATTAAGTATCATCAAGACAGTATATTGCACTCCTTATATTTTGATAAATTTTATAATAAAATAAATACAACGTTGTTTTTATTTTATTTTAAACATAATAAAATAAATATGAATTTATTTATTTCCTTTTGAGATTGTAATATGTGTGCAATAACTTGGCGAAAATTAGGGAAACATGCTCTATGTTCGGCTTTTTACATTTGATTTTACAGATTTTACAAGAATCAAATATAATTCTTTTTAAAAATTTTAAGGCTTTTTAAGGATTTAAAAGGGACATTTCTGTTCAACATGAAAACTAAAATATTCTTTTCATAAATGTTTATTAGAAAGAATTTTTCCTATTTATTAATTTTTTTTCATTTTATGTTGAATACAAAATTTTAAAGAACGAAAATTCTTCTAGAATTCTATCTTGGGTAGATTTTGTTCTGTAAGCCTGTTGTCCTTGATCAACCAAACGCTTCCACTTTTTGCTTCGTTAATTAGTTTGTATCAAGATTATAGACTCAGAACTATCTTTTCTAGGCAAGGTTAGACTTCGTGAAAATTAAGAAAAACTTGAGCATTTTATTGTTAAGTATTTATTTAATAAAAAAAATCTCCTTTCAAAGAAAATGCAAAAGACTAATTACAGTTAAGAAATGCTATCTAAAATCTGACTGCAGGTAAATTAATTTCTGTTACTTTTCCTAGATCTGTAACCCAGACACTTCCGCTCTTTCCCTCCAGCATAATTTTCATCGTGGCCTTGCCGACTTCAGAGGCACTGAAAGAAAAAAATATTACAAATGAGTTTTTAGAAAAATCTTTAAATAAAAACCTTTGAACAGGATGACCAGTTTTGAGGGCGTCAAGTTTTTCTTTAGTTGCCATGAAGAAGCCTCTTCCATCTTTGAACTGATCATAGATTTGCGATTGTGTTCCCGCTGGACAAAGAACGAAGAACTTAATTCCAAGAAATTCACGATCATGATTGAGGGATCGTGTGAAGGCGACAATGCCGTGCTTTGCAGCGCAGTAAAAAGGAACCGTACTCATTGGCTCTAAACCAGCCACGGAGGAAACATTGAGAATTATTCCACCTTTCCCGTGACCTTTGTCCTTCCTCATGTACTCCATCGCTAGCATAGTGGATGCAATGACGCCTAAGAGATTTACTTCTATCGTCTTCCTGAACTGATCTTCATCCAAAATTCCTGCACAGTTGACAACAACGTCAAGACTTTGGATATCCTTCGTAAAATCCGCATAACATTTCTCCAATTCATCCTGCGATCTCACATCCACTTTAAAGTAACGAATTGAAGCTTTTGGGAAGCTTTCCCTCCATTGAGCCACAACAGCAGGCTCATCAGAGCTGATATCGATTGCTGCGAGATTTGTTACACCATTCTTGAGAAGTTCCTCACAAATAGCTCCACCAATGGCTCCAGTTCCTCCCGTAACTAATGCACTTTTATTGACAAAGGACATTATGCAAACAGTTCTTAACTCTTTAGCACCCTTTCTGTCTCAGACTATCTGCTCAACATACGCGGAACATCTAAATGAGTGATATTTTTGGGAATTTCTTCAGAGCCATAAAGATTATATAATGAAGCACTGATTATTTTTATATATGTGTACATTATCTACTTATACTATTTGCATTTTATCAGTGTTTTTTGTGCAAATATTGGCTTATCAGACCAAACACAAAATTGCCAGGTTAGTTCAAACTTTTGTATAAGGACGGATTTTATATTGCTGAAAGGGCTACAAAAATAAGCAGAAAGTTTAAAAAATTTATTCGAAAACTTTTCGGCCACACACTTTTTATGACAGAACGTGCTACGGGGTAGACTGAGCTTGGCCTTCGCAGAGTGCAGACGCGTGCAAATTGGCTGTGAGACTTATGATCAGAGGTTACTGGGGGAGTTGTTCACATAGCCCCCATGCGGCACCATAATTAAATATAAGTAAAAATAAATATTTTTCTTAAGTTTTTTTTTACAGTTTTATTTCAAACTTAATTTTACAAAGTAATACGTTAACTGAATAAACACAGCTACTCTACAAGAAAATCTACTTCCTTGAGCAAAACAATTACAACACAATTGCAGGCAAATTAACTTCTGTTGTTTTTCCTTCATTTACAACCCAGACACTCCCACTCTTGCCTTCTTGCATCAATTTGATTGTTTCTTTAGCCACTTCCGCTGGACTGAAAGAAAAAGTTAATTTACTGCTCTAAGAGAATTTTTTTGTTAGAAAAATCAAAATTTACCTTTGGGTAGGAAACTTATTTCTGAGGGCATCAATTTTTTCTTGCGTTGTCATAAAGAATCCTGTTCCATCTTTGAGAATATCATAGAGTTGCGATTGTGTTCCACCAGGACAGAGAAGCAGGAATTTAATTCCAAGATACTCCCGATCATGGCTGAGAGCTCTCGTGAAGGCGATGATGGCATGTTTAGAAGCGCAATAAAATGGAATCATGCTCATGGGCGTAAGCCCAGCTACAGAGGAAACATTGAGAATTATTCCACCTTTACCGTGACCTTGGTCCTTTCTCATGTAATCCATTGCAAGCATAGTTGACCCCATAACTCCATAGAGATTAATTTCAATTGTTCTTCTAAAATTATTCTCATCAACAATTCCCGCGCAGTTGATGACAATGTCAAGACTTGGGATGTTCTTTGTGAAATCTGTATAACACTTCTTTAGTTGCTTCCGAGAACTAACGTCTACTTGAAAGTAACGAATTGAAGCTTTTGGGAAGCTTTTCCTCCATTGAGCTACAATAGGAGGCTCATTGGAGCTTATATCTAAAGCTGCTAAATACGATACACCATTCTTGAGAAGTTCCTCACAAATAGCTCCACCAATGGCTCCAGTTCCTCCCGTAACTAAAGCACTTTTATTGGCAAACGACATTTCAAAAAGTTCCTAACGTTTTATCACCTTTTTGTCACAAACTCAACACGAGACGGTTCAACAGCAAATGAATGATATTTATTGAAAATTGCATATAAATGGCTCAAAAACAATGTAATAAAGCTCAGGTAATTGGTTTCATTGGTATAAATTTCTTCCCTCCGTCTGCCAGGCTCACATGCTGTACTAGGGGGTCTCTGGGGGACCACAGATATTTTGTACTTTTATGTGTTTTATTGTAAGACGTTTAAGAAATTAGAACGCAAAATCGATCCACATCAATGCCATGCAAAATGCAAACTTTACATGGCATTGATGTGGATCGATTTTGCGTTCTGTGTATTGATAGACTTTGTATTGACGTTATTTAAGAAATTAGTTTAATTGTCTGTTTTATATTAATGAAACGTCACAGAAATTAATGAAAAGAACACGTAAAACTTTGAGTTAAAAATAGAATTCAAATAGGTAAACAAAATATAATTTTTGTTTATTTAGTTTTATCGTAAAGTATCCACAACTTTCATATTACTTAATTTTACAAAGTAATATGAAATATTAATAATAAAATTCAGTAATAAAAAAAGACAAAAAGTAACCCGAAAGGGTTATAAAAAATTTTAAGAATATTGTCTTTTCAGGTTTTTAGTGTTAAAGTCTGCCCAAAGAGCACGGCAAGAAAATCTTAATAAATAGCGATTTTGGTACCAAAAAGAGCATAAAATTATGTTCAATGATACTCAATTTAATCCTTAAAATATGTTTCAATGATTTCTTTTGTCTATCTTTTGCGAAAAATTGTAATTTATCAAAGATTTCGGATTGTTTACAGTCCGTAGCTTGTCCGGAGAACATCTTCCCGGATACATCCAAGAATAGGTTAAGACAAAAAAAATTATTTTAAAACACATTATAAATTCATAATTTGATTAAATTTTAACATAAATTTAGAAAACTATCAATAAAATATTAATTATGGATTAATACTCTGAAAATGATTTGAATATTTTATGATTATTATAAAACCACGTGTTCTGATATTTTAAAACCAAAATTCACGCGTGCCACGCCTGTATTTTGGAACCAACGTTGAGCCGTAATCTCTAAATTTTTTGGATCCAAAATTCACGCGTAGCCACGACTCTGTGTTGGCACCAAAATTGAGGCATAAACTCCGATTTTTGTTGGACCCAAAATTCACGGGTAGCCACGACTCTGTGTTGGTACCAAAATTGAGGCGTAGCTACGACTCTGTGTTGGTACCAAAATTTAGGCGTAGCCACGACTCTGTGTTGGTACCAAAATTTAGGCGTAAACTCCGATTTTTGTTGGAACCAAAATTCACGCGTAGCCACGACTCTATGTTGGCACCAAAATTGAGGCGAGGAGCAGACTGATCACGACTGATTTTGTTAATTTTATCTATTTTACAATTATTTTACTCTGAATACATCTGCTCCATCATATATTAACTAAAACTAATAAAAAAAAATTGCCAAATATTTTTAATTCTTCAAAATATTAGAAATTGTACTTCAGTCGTGCACACTCCGTGAGTTGACACCATATGGATAGGTGTATGGTTATCCAAAATGGCTAGAGTCGCCGGCGTGCTCCTTGGGTGTCAAATGTGTATACGAAGCTTGTGTAATGCCGGCATAGCCAGAAATTTCCAAAAGTCATTATGCTCAATAAACAAATAATGTGATAGGAATTATTTCATTCAATTTTTTTGATTGATAAAGAAAGCTTTTAGGCAATTGCGGTGATTGCACTGCAATTAAATTTACAACATAAATAAACACAGTTTATTAAAGAACTTTATTATGAAAACTTCAGTTTATTCATTGCTTTATCAAGCAAAAGGTGTGTTATCAACAGAGCGAATTGGAAACAAATAGCTTTTCCCGCTTTTCCATTTAAATTAGTTATTGAAAATATGAGACGTTCGAGAAAAACTAACGTATGGTGATTTAAAACAAATCAATATTTTTTATTTAAATTTCAATGGATCTAACAAAAACTAGATACAGAATATGTCAGAATATTTACTACAAAAAAAAGGCATTTCTTTAAAAAGAATAATTAAAATTCAATTGCAGGTAAATCAACGTTTGTTGGTTTTCCTTGCTCTACAACCCAGACACTTCCACTCTTGGCTTCTTGAATAATTTTCATTATTTCTCTGACCAATTCCGTGGGACTGAAAAAGAAAATTAAAATGTTAGCAGTGAAAGAGTTTTGATAAATCTTCAATATCTTACCTTTGGGCAGGATTGTCGAAAGTGATAGCGTCAAGTTTCTCTTGTGTTGTCATAAAGAAGCCTGTTCCATCCTTCAATTTGTCATAGAGCGGTGATTGTGTGCTAGCTGGACACATGACGATGAATTTAATTCCAAGATATTCCCGATCGTGACTGAGAGATCGCGTGAAGGCGACAATGCCGTGCGCTGCAGCGCAGTAAAATGGAAGAATGCTCATTGACCACAACCCAGAGGTAGAAGAAATATTGAGAATTATTCCACCTTTCCCGTGATCTTTGTCCTTCCTCATGTACTCCATCGCGAGCATAGTTGATGCAATGACGCCTAAGAGATTTACTTCTATCGTCTTCCTAAACTGATTTTCATCCAAGATTCCTGCACAGTTGACAACAACGTCGAGACTTGGGATATCCTTCGTAAAATCCGCATAACATTTCTCCAATTCTTCCTGCGATCTCACATCCACTTGGAAGTAACGAATTGAAGCTTTTGGGAAGCTTTTCCTCCATTGAACCACAACAGCAGGCTCATCAGGGCTTATATCGATTGCTGCGAGATTAGTTACGCCATTCTTAAGAAGCTCCTCACAAATAGTTCGGCCAATTACTCCAGCTCCTCCCGTAACTAATGCGCTTTTATTGGTAAACGACATTTGAAAAAGTTCTTAACGTTTTTGCACCTTTTTGTCACAAACTCAACACGACGGTTCAACAGCAAATGAATGATATTTATTGAAAATTGAATATAAACGCCAAAGTCTGTGAAATGAGTAATTCCTATACCAAGTTTTTGTAATACCGACATAGCCAGTCTTAAAGATTATTTGAAATTTCCAAAAGTCATTATGCTCAATAAACAAATAATAAGTGATAGGAATTATTTCGTTCAGTTTTTTTTGGGTGTTAAAGAAAGCTTTTAGGCAATTGAGGTGATTGCACTGCAATTAAATTTACAACATAAATTAACACAGTTTATCAAAGATCTTTATATGAAAACTTCAGTATCATTCTTTTATCAAGCAAAAGGTGTGTTATCAACAGAGCGAGTTAGAAACAAATCGTTTTTCCCGCCTTTTCATTCAAATTGGTTGTTCAAAGTATGAGACATTGGCGAAAAGTTATTAAACGAAATAATTTGAAGAAAATCAATATTTTTTATTTAAATTTCAATGGATCTAACAAAGACTATACAGAATATGTCAGAATATTTACCTACTACAAAAAGTCATTTTTCTAAAAAGAATAATTAAAATTCAATTGCAGGTAAATCGATGTTTGTTGGCTTTCCTTGATCTACAACCCAGACACTTCCACTCTTGGCTTCTTGAATAATTTTCATTATTTCTCTGACCAATTCCGTGGGACTGAAAAAGAAAATTAAAATGTTAGCAGTGAAAGAGTTTTGATAAATCTTCAATATCTTACCTTTGGGCAGGATGCTCAACACCGACAGCATTAAGTTTCTCTTGAGTCGCCATAAAGAAGCCTGATCCGTCCTTCAATTTGTCATAGAGCGGTGATTGTGTGCTAGCTGGACACAGGACGATGAATTTAATTCCAAGATATTCCCGATCGTGACTCAGGGATCGCGTGAAGGCAACAACGCCATGCTTTGCAGCACAGTAAAATGGAAGAATGCTCATTGGCCACAATCCAGCGATGGAAGCAATATTGAGAATTATTCCACCTTTCCCGTGACCTTTGTCCTTCCTCATGTACTCCATCGCGAGCATAGTTGATGCAATGACGCCTAAAAGATTTGTTTCAATGGTTTTCCTGAAGTTCTCCTCTTCCATAATTCCCGCGCAATTGAGCACAAGATCAAGGCTCGGAATGCTCTTCGTGAAATCTGCATAGCACTTCTTTAGTTGCTTCTGTGCGGTCACATCCACTTGAAAGTAACAAATTGAAGCTTTTGAGAAGGTTTTCCTCCATTTAGTCACAACTGCAGGCTCCTGGGCGATTATATCCACAATTGCGAGATTAGTTACACCATTCTTAAGAAGCTCCTCACAAATAGTTCCACCAATTGTACCAGCTCCTCCCGTAACTAATGCACTTTTATTCATAAACGCCATATTGTGTTTAATTCTTCACTTTGGAGCACTTGTCTCTTGGAAGCCGTGTACTGAATGAAGGTTCAACAGCAAATGAATCGTATTTATTTGAAATTTCGTTTAAAAGGTTCAATAAAATATAATAAAAGGCAGATAGTTGGTTTCTTTATTGGCATTTCTTTCTTCTTTTTGATTGCTCAGGCTTGAAATATTACGTGCAGTATGAAATGGGGTCTATCTTTTTGTCGTTTTTAAAAATTAATAAAAAAAAACCTTAGCCTTTTATTAAAACTTTACTGTGAAGTGAGAGGTCCTTTACGGACCCTCTAAATGAATCTGCACTTGGCAAACTGAAGTTAAGATTTTTTCTTATAAATGCACCGTTTTAATTCATTATACTTCAACAACTTTATATAGAAATATTTTTTTATTCAGATTTCGTTTTTAAAGCAAACATGATAGTGTGAAGGGTAATCAAATAAAAATTTGTCTTACAATCTTTCTAATTACTATACAACCTTGAGCAAGACAACTTAATGATGCGATAAAGATAAATTATGACTATTTTTTGTATCTTATTGAGGCATTTTCTCACTTAGCGCTATATGCGCGGTGTCAATGTAATTTCCGTCGTCGTTAGAATATAAATAAAAGCAGGAATATAAGTTTTAGAAGGTATTTTATTGTTGAAAAAATAAAACTAAGATTTACTTTTACAAAATACATTTATTTCTGCCTTTTCAATTTATTGAAAACATTTTTTATGGGAAAAAATCGTTCAAACTCAGTCTCTGATGTTGAATAATGTGGTTATTTGCGCTTTGAAATAAAATATTCCCTATCTTAATTCAAATATTCATTTTAAAATAAGAAGAAGTCGAGTGCAGATAAGGGTCGAACTTGGGCTTCTATCACTATTTCTCACATTACTTGGCCTTTATTTTGGTTAAATACTTCATTTGATTTTGAATGAAATTAATAAAAATGAGATTAATTGTGTCAAAAATATTTTCTTTACTTAAAATTTGATTTTTCATGATTTTTTAAATCGTTCTATTTCCGTACAATAAAATAGCTAAAGGGATTTTGTTATTCTAGAAAAAATTCAGAAATATTCTTCAAGACCGTTAAAAAAATATTTTTTCTTTAAAAACACGAAAGAAAGGAAAGGTCAAAATCTTAGGAGATTTTTCATGAAATATTATAGATCCTGTAACTGATGAATTGTAAGAAAAGAAAAGAAAATATTTTTAATAAAATCGACTATAATATTGCCTTGATTTGTAAAATTAATGGTTTTTTATGTAAACCAGAAAATCTAAGTCTGAGAATAGTTGAACGTTTAATGTAGAATCTTATTTAGTTCCTCAGTGGAGTTATTGGAAAATTTATAATTAAATGAATAATTCTTTTTAACTTTTCGCCATCCCATCACTTCATTACTGAATTTTCCATTAAACTGCTATTGATGTTCCAAAGAATTCTGTTAGTTGTCCATTCTCAATAATCCAGACACTTCCACTTTTGCCTTTTTCGAGAATTTTCATGAGGGCATCTGAAACTTTGTCAGCACTGTTTGCAAAAAAACGAGAAATTTATTAGATCGATTAAATTAAAAATAATATTTAAGGAACTTCTGGGTGGGCTATTTTACTTACTCTTGATACTTGTAGGAAGCTTTAATGCGTTGAAAGGTTTCCTCATTCATTTCAAAGAAACATTTGGGGATGAAAGTTTCAGCAACAAGTGGGGTGTGTGTGCCACCTGGGCAGAGAGTTAGGAACTTTATGCCCATGTTGTCACGTCCATGGGCTAGAGATCGTGTAAAGATGACAACACCATGCTTTGTGGCACCATACGTGGGTACATGGCTCATTGGAAAAACTCCTGCAACTGAGGCAATATTGATAATTGCACCACCTTTCCCTTTTCCCTTATCAGCCCTCATATGTTCCACGGCGAGTAGGGTTGACCCAATCACCCCACAAAGATTCACTTCAACCACTCTTCTGTAGGAATATTCGTTGAATATCCCAGCACAATTTACAACAATATCAAGGCTTGGGATGGCATTCGTATAATCCTCATAGCACTTTTCCAAATCCTCCTGCGAAGCTACATCAACACGAAAATACTTAATTGAACTCTTTGGGAAATTCTTTTTCCAATCTTGGACAATGTCTGGTTCATTGGTACTAAGATCGAGAACAGCTAAATTGGAAATTTCATTCTTGAGAAATTCCTCACAAATTGCCTTTCCTATACCACTAGCACCTCCCGTAACTAAAGCACTCTTCTCCACTAAGGCCATGATTGTTAAAGTGATCTTATTTAGCAGACTGAATGACGAATTTTCATCAACGAGCTTTTATACATTTTATGTAGACGCAATAAAGTAAAGAAAATGTGCAAAAAAAGACAATTTAATTAAAGATGAAAACAAATTAGTTTAAAATATCTTCAAGGTTACGCATTTATTTAATTTTTGTCTGGATTTAATCGTAAAACTTTAGTAGTTTAAGTAGTTAAAAATATCTTATTTTTGCTTTTAAAATAATTGAAAAAAATATTCTTACGAAAGTCTGTTTAACAATAAAATTCTTCTCAATAAGGCAGCATAGAGAGGAAAGAAAAGTAACTTTCCACCAAGTTCTGCATCTCACCTTCCCAACTCGAAAGATTAAAAGAATAAATGGACTTTTTTCTTTCTTTATTTCCTTATTCTTCCGTTAAGTATTCTCCATTGCACTTGATGAAAATCAATTTGCTCAAAAGGAGCAATTGAATTTTCTCTTGTACAAAAATTACCATCTTGAACCATTTACCAACTTCATTTAAGTTTATTTTTAAATAATAAAACTTTTACAACCATCCCCCTCCTCTTCTGCCGCACGGTGTTCACACGAAAGTGGAGGCTGTAAAAATTATTGCTCCAAAATGCAAAATACTCGTCGTGGAACAAGATTCCCCCAGCCATGGGTATACTTTCCACGGCTTTTCATCTCAACTGCGGGAAAACACCGGAGATCAACGGCAATTTCATGTTTGAATGACTAATAAATAGAATGTAAAGTTGGAGGAGAAAGTTTTTGCTTACGAAAACATCTCGTCTTTTCCTCTTTTTTCCGTAAGCTATACGCGTGATTTCCCGCCAATTTTTTGTACCTCTCAAAGAGGGGAAAAGATTCTTCTACATTGGATTTACCTTGAAGACGGTAAAAGTGTCTCTTAGACACTTTTTCCATCTCTTGATTCCATCTCTTTGTCTTTAATATTCAAACCACTGTCTCGGTGGGCAAAGAATCCAAACCTTTTTCCATTTCATCCCCAAGAAAACAATATTCTCAGTCTCGAAATCGATTATAAAGTTTTATTGGTTAAGTTTTTGTCCTGGGATTATGCTATGGGGATGTTTTTTTTTTCTTTCAGCGTGGAGGATGAGAAATGAAGACAAAAAAGTGGTAAAGGGAATATAAATGTGCAAAAAAAGGGGAGAAAATTCTCATCTTACCGAAATCTGCAAATTTGAAATTTAATGCCTCGTAAAATATCCTATGAGGACCTTTTTCATCTCTTCCAATTGAAATGGTGTGTGAATGCTGTCTTGTGGGAAATTTTTATGCATAACTGAGAATTGAAAAAATATGAAACTTTTTCACTTTAGAAAAAGAAAACCCTTCAAAGCTCCATGGGGTTGGGATCAAAAGTTTCTGATGGAGAGCTTTGCAATTTTGATTGGCTTTTTAGGGATCTTTTATTTTGTTGAAAGTATTTTCCTTGCAATCCTGTGAAGAAAATATGTAAGATTTAATAGCAAAAATTTTTTTATCCAAGACACATTTTGTTGCCATAAAATTTATGGCACTCTAGGGATCTATTTTGTTTTAAAGAATAAAAATAATTTAATAATTTAAAGATTTTTTTTAATATTTTGCACAAAAAAGAATTAGATAAAGATTTGTATAAAATAAAAGTTCTTTCACATCTCATAGTCAAGACACAGATTATGCTATAAAATATCCCCCACTACATTTTCTTGAACACTTTCAAACTTTCAAATGAAATTTAATAAATCAGACAGGGGTGCTAAATTTTATGCTTAACACTGTAAATCTTTCTAAAGTAAATAATGAAGCCTAAAATGGATTTATTGGTAATAGGAGTCAAAATCTTGAGTAATTCTGTAATCTAACTAGGGATTTAATCGATCAATATATCTCTCCACTGCTCTCCAGATTTGTACTGCACCGAAAATTCCCTAGACTTCAACACTATGTACACATAATTCACCATAGGATTTAATTGTATAATATGTGAATTGGTCTCAGGAGGGTGCTTGAACTGCAGAAGGATGAGGTATACGTTTTCAATTGTGTCTATGGGAGCCTGAGATTCACAATATACGTCCGAAATTAATAGAACAAACACATGAAATTTCATGCAAATGAGGTCAAAGTGAGAGCGTGAATTTCTCTTCGTGATCATGTGCAAATTTTCCAACCACCCACTGTTACATACCTATAATATTCGCAGATAGAGGTGGTTACATCACTCTCAGGTACATGCAATTGGGATTTGCACGGAAGTTTGTGGGGGTACGGGTGCGTGGGTGATGTTCCACTTGTCAAACATTGCAGCATGAATTGGACCAAACATTGGACCACCGAGGGACCTGTTGTCAAATACACATTGACGGAAAATGGTGACAAATTAGATAATTCCCAATTACCAATAGTGTATAGAACTAGGTGTTTGCCCCACTAAGACTTACTTAGCATTAATTTTATTAGGACAAGCTATTTGGGTATATTATGAAAGCCGTGCCTAATTTGGATAAATAGGATTCAATTAACGGACAGTCTTTGTGAACTTTTTCGTCTTAGGATCGTGAATGATTTTGAATTTTGACGAAAACTATTTTTTATGGTTGGTTCTACAATCAGTCAGGGACGTAGTCAGAGAGATTTATTCTCGTGGGGGTGTTGGGGCGTTAAAATTTTTTAATAAAAGAAAAACGTAAAATTTATTAGATTAGAAAGAACGTTAAGTATCGGGAGAATTAAGAAGATAGATTAACGGTTATTGCATTTAAATTAGCTTTTATCTCGCAGCTATTGACAATTTGCTTATTTCATCATAAAGTTTGAGGATTCTCTCATAACGTTTGACATTTCTACTAAAATTTGACATTTTTAACGATTTACGTTTAAAAATTCTTTTATAATGCCTAAAGTTATTTTTTATTGTGTTTGAATGTTTTCAAATATTTGACATTCTCTTCATTAAATTTAACGTTTTTCTTAACGTATAACAGTTATATTTCTAACGTTAATCCAACGTTCTTTTTTTAACTTTTGATATTTTATTCTTTGACGTTTGTTTTCTAATATTTGTCAGTTTTTTTTATTAAACATTTATCTTTGATGTTTCTTTTTTAATATTCTTAAAATTCTTTTTATTAGTTTTCGTAATTTTAAGCCTGACAAAAAATACTTTTTCACCCTCTGAAGATAGTAAGAGAACCATAAAGTGTTAGATTTTTAAAAGGTGTATCAACACTCAAACACTTTCCCGGGATATTCCATTATTATATGTCTGATTATATTCTAAATAAAAAAACACATAGTCAGGCCCTAACGTCTTTTTTGCATTTTAGGGAAAATCATTGTCAACTCTTAGCTGAATCCTAATTTAAAAAAATAGTAAATTTTTTTGGATCCTATATGAAAGTATGAGCATTCATTTCATTCCATTTAAAGTATTTCAATTGTTTGCTTGATTGACCTATATTGGAACGAATAAACTCCTTTAATTTAAGTTTATAATGAATAAACTTCCTAATTAAATATATTCAATGTTCCGTTAATTGCAATATTGAATTAATGGTTTTTAGAATAATTTGAAATTTCTCAACCATAAACAATATGCTATGTACGGTACATATGTATATGTATATCATGTATAATATATGTAAAATATATATTAGAGCATTGGAAACGTTGAAATTGGGGACAACGCCTAATTACTGCACTTCCCGCTGTTGCCTTTTAGCATCTACTCAATTCAGCAAGTAGTACGATGTAGTACCACAACTGTTAGTTTCCCCATTGTCCAGTAGTGTGAATTCTCACCCCGCACAAGTGACGAAGGAGTCTGTGGGTATTAATTAAAAGTTTAAAGCATGCATCATGAAATTTTCCTCGGTGAAAATCATAATGTTTCACAATTAATAGTTTTCACAACACCAAACACATATTTACACTGTTGCCGCAAACTTCCACAATATGACATTTTATTTGTTGTCCAAATGTTATACTTTCCACTCATTTCTATGCACTCCCACACTGCCCCCTCCTTGGCCTCTTCACTCCATCTCCTCTGTTGCGGATGGGTTGGATTTCCTCTTTCTGTATGACCAAAGTCTGGTTTTTGCGCGGCGGTGGGGTCTGGGGGAGGCCACTCATTTGAGTCCCAGAGACGTTGAGTTAAACCATTCAATGAGGGGAAATCTCGCTTTGCTACACACTGGCTTATGTGTAATTTTCATGCTATGGAAAATATGCAAATAATCAACATTAAATACACTCTGGGGGGATCTTGTGGAATTTTGCGCGCATTCATTTTATCCACTTCTTTTCTCACAGTTTCTCTCGCTATATAAACTTTCTTCGTTCCCACCCCCAACGTTCTCCTTGTACTATGTTGTTTTGTTTAGCCAGTACGGGGTGGTTTTGAAAAGCAGCATCAGGATTAAAGATATCTCTTTTTTTTCTTCGTCTAAACCACCCCATATTGCTTGAAAATCATGATGAAAAGAATAAAATTCCTCTCAATCCTTATTAGATGCCCGGCTTTTCCTCTAAAAGAGAGAGAGAAGGAACAAAAAAAACGTGCTATTTCACCTCAAACATCCCGGAAAAATTCATTTCTTCATTTAACATCCAGCACATTTCAGTGAGAGCCATTTGGTGTGTGAATGCCAACGGAAAATGAGCGAGAAAGTACCCCAAAAGAATATAATGCTGAATTAAGAAAATTAAAACGTATTAAGAAACAACCCCTGTACATCGGGGGAGGGTTGCAAAATGAAGAAATGACAAGAAAATCAACAATTTCACCCCCGCATTAGATATTTTCTCGCCATACCTAAATGTTCTCCATGGAATGTTTCTATGTTGAGGTGGATGAGTAGGTGTGAAGTGACTCCTCCGGGTAGAACAGATCCTTTTTTGCCCCTCCACACCTCTCCCCCATTCCGGGGAAACCTTTAATTACATCGCCAAGAATGTGGATGATGTGCCCATGGTGAAGATACTCAAATGGAGCCATAACAGTGCTCATGGTTGGAAGAAATGTACTGAAAATTCACATACAAGAGGCGCATTTATTGGTGATGCCATGGGAGAAGATGAGATGAAAATGACATACCACGAGCGTGTTTTGTGGTCCAATTTCTGGTACGAATAATATTTTAATTAGAAACACCATCCACCCACCCACCCCCCACCCACGTACACAGTATACGCAAAAATTGTATGAAATTCAACGTGAATTTTCCACTCTTAGCCCCCAAAATATGAGGGTACTACATATAGCGTATGGTGGAATATTTCCACATGGAATTTCCTCTTGAAAGTCACCAGGGAATTTCAATACCGAATTACATGAGGGATAATGACTCCGCTCCGATGTTAATGTTCGCCAAAAATGAATTTTCCACCCCCACACCCACACTCAAACGTCCCTCGCGCGCGCGGAGATTACGTGTCATACATGCAATTCAGTTGTGCTAAAAGATTTTCCAACTCTAGAAGCTTTTTCGATTAAAAGCCCCCCGGGCAAGTGAGGATGAAAAGTTCCCGGGGTTTGAACTTGGTGAGGAAATGTTTGCAATCTAAACGGGGAATGGTGGAGTGCATGGTGGAGATAAATGGAAAAGATAGGATGGAAAAGGAGGTATATATAGTACATCAACCCCCACACTATTTGAGGGATGAAAAAAGGTACAGAGAGTGTGAGAGCGCTATCAGACTCTCTTTCGTGAATTGACGGTGCGTCACGCAATTCAAACACTCGGCGGAAGACGGAGAATAATGGCTGTGGAAGTTCTTCAAGGGATGCCATTGAGGAAATTTCGCCTCCGGCACCTCTTTTCCACCATTGACTGGGATTGAGGGTGAAAAATCACTTCCGACTTGGGCGGGGTAAATGAGCCAATAAAATGTGGAGAGGGAGATTTTCAATTTGTCACATTTTTCAACGACTTATTGTGCAATCATTTGAACGAAATTTTAAACTCAAAAAATCCTTCACTGGTCTGTTCCTATAATTTGAGAATCTTTGTTCGATGCAACAAGAAGTAAATAACAAGAAGTTAGGGATGGAAGGGAAAAGCACAGAAATTTTGGCGAAGGATTTGCTTTTTTTTTTAAACAATTTTATTTATTCAAAAACGATTCTTATCCTTTGAACTACAATTTGCTGTAGTAACTTTCATGAACTACATACTTCCTTGAGATATCGGAGACAGTAGGGCACCCTGCTATGGCCATACAAATATTCAATTCATTTTTAATAATCTTCAGGATAGTTTCAACACCCCTCTGCCCATCAGCTGTCAATCCCCAAATTGCAGGACGTCCAATGAAGACAAGTTTAGCCCCCAAGGCGAGAGCTTTGAAAACATCTGTTCCTTGTCGAATTCCACCGTCCATCATCACGGTGACACGTTCCCCAACAGCTGCTACAACTTCTGGTAGAGCCTCAATTGAAGCTGGTACCCCGTCTATTTGACGAGCTCCGTGATTTGATACAATTATCCCTCTGCAGCCACATTGAACGGCTGTTGTTGCATCTTCAGCCGTTAGGATACCCTTAGCAATGACGGGGAGTTTTGTAAACTCAACGAGCCATTTAACATCTTCCCAGGTGATGGAGTCATCAAATTGCTTATTGACATACTCAAGTAGTCCTGATCCTCCTTCGGAATTATGAACTCCTGTGGCCTTCTCACCTACGAAATTGGCTAATTGCAGATGAGGAGCTAAGGTGAACTTGTTCTTAACGTCGCGTCTTCTCAGGCCAAATAAGGGAGCGTCAACGGTTAGAACTATTGCCTTGTATCCATTCTTTTCAGCTCTTCTTACCAAATTCTTGGTCAGCTCTCTACAAAGTTTTCAATAAAGAAAAGGAGATTGTTAGAACGGTTAGAACAATTGGAAAGTTCTGATCGCGTTATTCTATATTGGCAGGTGAGCTTATCTAAATAATCTAGATCTAGATGATGAGATATCCGAATTGGTTGCATGACAGTTTCTTCGTATATAGGAATCTTCCTTTTAAACTAAAAGGTTAATACCTGTCTCGGTAGATATAGAGTTGAAACCATTTGTTGCTTTCCGGTGTAGCCTCAGCAACTTCCTCAATTGATGATGTTGCAATGGTACTCAATGTAAAAAGTACTCCAGATGCAGCAGCGGCCTTAGCATTTGCAACTTCACCTTTAATGAAAAAAAAACCAAAAAAGTTAATAAGGAGAAATGGAATAATAATTTGAAGTAGTTTACCTTCAGGATGGGCCATTCTTTGCATTGCTGTTGGAGCTATACCAACCGGCATATCCATATTAATCCCCAGAACATTGGTTTTTGTTGTTCTTTCGGAGACATCTTTGAGGTATGTCGGTCTGATACGGATTCTAAAAATATTTAACCGATTAAAGGTTATCTGGAGAGTTAGATTAAGTATTATGTTAACTAGATGTTACTGAGTTCCAGTCACTGTTCAATTAAGGATATTTGTGAATTTGGTTTCAAAAACTTACAAGTGTTAGATCAGTATTGGCTAAGATGCTATATCGGTTTTGAATATCAGTTTTTTGAACTTTATCAATTTTAGTTTCCTATTTCGAGGCCTGCATTGTAAAACCGGCTAAGTCGGTTCGGAGCTAACACCGACTTAGCCGGTTTTACAATGCAGTCCTCGATTTGTGTCTTAAAGATTAAGGACTCCTATCAAAGTTTCCGTAGTGTCAAGCCTGCAAAAGATACAGATACTGATAAATATCTGTTCTGGTGAATAAGACTGTCCTGTATCAGTATTCAGATTCAGATTTGCTAAAAAGGCTTATTAGGGAACAGCCTTAAACGCTACCAATATTGTATTCCAATATAGAACATGAAGTACAGAAAAAAAGACCCTGATCCTGAAATCTGCTTTCAAGGATTTGATCTTGAAATCTTGGCTTCAGAATTATAGCCTAATGTCTTAATTCTAACGCATCACATTTCTTCAATATTAGCATATCGAGATTAGGTTTAAGAACCAAATGAAAAACATCCAAAATATGGATTCTGATAAAAGTAAAGTATTGACATAGAACACTTAAAGTATCGCAATTAAATTCATAAAGAGTATGATACGAGATTAAAAAAAAACTGAGTGCTGTAATGCGATTGATAAGGAAAATCTCTTCAATGGGCAATAATTCAAAGAGACACAACTCAAGATGATTAAAACGTCTCAACTTGATAATGTTAATAATTTAGCAAAAAATATTAATTTTCCGCCTGAAGAATATTAAAAATTAGGTAAAAATTGTACAAAATGCGAAAGAAGCTTCAATGTTTTATAAATGCAACACAAACAACTGCTAAAACCAGATGTTCAATGAAGTTTTCCGGATACATTGAGAAGTTACCTTACCTATCAAATGCCGATTGATTGAGACGCAAAGAATATTCATCTCCAGCACCACTTCTGTAGTAATCCAATGGACCTTTCGGAAGTAAACTCCATGCTCTCTCTCTAAAATCATCCACACTTGTGAGCTCCATTGCTTCGACTGATAGACCTCTGTATGAACATCTCTGCGATAAGGGGCAATAATTTACAATTTCATTCCTGTCTGTGATAAGCATTATAATGCCTAATGTGACAACCAGCTGTGGGAAGATGAGTTTGTATGACAAGCTATTTGCTCTTCATGTGATTGTTTCAAATAAATATTATCTGTTTTGGATGTATTTGTGAAAATTTTAGCTATGAAAAAAAAGTATTATATAGATAACCTTTTCAATATCACTATACTCACTGATATCTCTTAAAAATTTCCTTCATTAACCCATTCGTGACATTAAAAGAAGTCTTTTACATAAAATAGAAAAAAATGAGGGTAAGTGCTTTGAAAGGGAAAAAATGGGAATTGAATAATATTTTCCTTTTGAATGGAGGACATGTGAGGAGCAGTTTGATATTGTAAAACATTTGGGAGGATCAAGGGAGCTGTTCACACCCCATTTCAGCTTCTCCAACGTCCATTTTTGCGGTACTTGAGGGATGAAGAAGCTCCAATTTTTTTGTCGTTCACTTTCCCATGTTGTTTTCCATCCCTTTATGCGATGTCTATCCCAAGAGTGCGAGAAGAAAATTGTGGTGCGAGAACACTTTGAGGAAAAACGCAGAAAATTGTCTGAGACATCTTTCATGTGGAAAGAGATGAAATGGCATGTATGAATGGAATGAAATGGTGTAAAAATTTGCCAGAAATTGATGGCAATCTCCCAGTGAGGCGAGGGCGGAGGAAATAGAGACATCGAGATAAAAAAAAGGGAAGCTGCTCCTCTAAGTAACTACCACCAACATGAAGGAGAGGTGGGTGGAAAAGTTTCCCACTATCGAGTGAAAAGGAATGGAGGGATAAAAAAATCATAAATTCTCTTTGAGCTTGAAAAAAGCATATAGTGGCAAAAGCTCCAGGGCGGTACCAATTTAGCTGGAAGGTGTTGGTGAAAAATTTTCCAATGGATTTTCCATACGATAGAGAGGAAAATGAAATGATAGTCATTAAAAAAGTTAAATTGCCTAACGTGAAAGTTATCTTCAGTGTATATTCAAAGCATTTTCCACTCTTCAATTCCTCACAGCTATGACACCATTACACACTTGAGGAAGCATTTTCACGATCTGCACAGAGATGACATAATGTACAGCAACAAAAGTTGGCAAGAACATGGGATGTGGAGTAACTTTTGCATCTCTCCATCTTTGCTGTCATGGTGAAAATGCTGAGTGAGGCAGGATACCTGAACATGGTCACTAAAGGTTGAAAATATTTTATAAAAGAGGATTAGTCGACCTTTAGGAGTTAGTCCCCAAAGAGGTAACCAAATTTAATTTTTAAATTATCATAGGGCATTGTCAAAGACTCAAGAAAAGCGTGGTCATTTCCCGGAAAAGCGCTGGGAAATATACGAATTTTCACATTTTATGTAAAATCGGGTGCAAACTTTTTTGATTTTTTTCTTAATTTCTAGTTATTCTAGAAAATTCTTTTCTGTGTCATATGAAAGCTATTTAAAGGCCTAACAATATATGTACATATATTCGCGTTGGAGAACAAGAGATAGGCAATTTCCTCTCTTTGATGTTTCCAGAATGTTCTGAGAATTCCCCTAGAAAATAATTGTCCATCTTTTTTTCTCCAACGCGAAAACGTGCTTAACTTTGGAAAATCATTCTGTAGCGAGTTTTCCCAGCGGATTTCCCCTGCAAGTGCTATATCAAATGAAAGATAATTAAAAATGCTACAAAATTAAATAATTTAAAATTGGTCACGTGAAATATTGGAGAAATGGGAAACGAAAGAAAAGTTCAATGCCGGAAAATCTCGCGAGTTTTCCACCGTAGGAAAATGATTTAAATATATATTGTTAGACCTTTAAATAGCTTTCATATGACACAGCAAGGAATTTTCTAGAATAACTAGAAATTAAGAAAAAAATCAAAAAAGTTTGCACCCGATTTTACATAAAATGTGAAAATTCGTATATTTCCCAGCGCTTTTCCGGGAAATGACCACGCTTTTCTTGAGTTTTTGACAATGCCCTATGGTAATTTAAAAATTAAATTTGGTTACCTCTTTGGGGACTAACTCTTAAAGGTCGACTGATCCTCTTTGTTTTTTTTGTTAATAAAAAAATTCCGATGAAAAGCTTGCACTTAAGCGATTAAATAGAATTTGATAACATAAGTACTCCAATAAATTGTAGAATAATCAGGTGATAAAAAAATCGGTATCAATACTTTAAAATCTTATTTTAAAGTCACATTCAAGTTAGTCACAAAGAAAACTTCGTAGAAGTCACATAGCTAAGAAAACCTTCTCTATTTTTATTTTTCAAACTAAAGGGTAAGTTAGTTTAAAAATGTTAAAAATAATTCTAAAAGAAAAGAATTGTGACTAAAATTTCAAATTTTATCTTTTTCATGATAAAAAAAACAGAAAAAATCGTTAAAATGGGTTTCTTGGGCGGAAAATCGTATAAATCCAAATGCTGTGAGGGTGGATTCGAACTTCAGAATCATCTAATGCTCTATTCTTGTGCAAAACTTAGAAAAATGGGGTGCCAGTCATTTTCTGTTGGATATGAAGTTGAAGAGTTCACGAAATTCGACGACGTTGTCTGTGGCTTCGAATTGAACGAAAGTAAATATCTGTTCCCAATCCAGGCGAAATTCGTTCAAAGAAACGAGAAAAAAATTAGTCAATCAGATTTCATCACTAACAAAGGAAAAATTAACTTGAAGAAGCACATAGAAGGCATCATGGACTTTCAACGGCACACACAAGGTAGACAGGTACGATATATTATTGCAACAACTGCCCCAATGAATATGTACATGAAAAATATTAGATTTAAGTCACTTAAAATGAAAGAAAATCAACTGATTGTGAATATTGCAGACCTTTTGATAGATTCAGGGGCAAAAGTGTTGCAAATTGATTCTCAATTTGAAAAATTTGAAGAAATTCTGCAAAAACTTGAAGTTGATTTAAATATCACAAGAATTGCCCTTGATGGTATACTTAATCGTTTAATATTTCTAACAGAAGTGCCAAAGAAAGATAATTTTTTGGAAATCATTAAAAACCTTCTAATCGACGTGAACGTTGTGAATAGAGAATCATTTTTCCAAGTAATCCAAAATCGAACAACAAACTACGTTGAATATGATAAGGCGACACATGAACGAAGAGTTATCAGTAAACATACATTCGATATACTTTTAAGAGGTTCTGTGCTCGAGGTGGATTTAAAAAGAATTTCCGAATCATTTCTCTCTGAGATAGCGTTATCAATTGAATTCGAAAGGCATTTCTTAGAGGAAATATGGAAAAGTTTGCAAAATTCTTCCAAATTCGTAAATTGTGAGGAAAATGTGAATTTGACTGCACTGAAAGTTTGGCATTCAGTCAAAATGGCGAACGGAGACGCCATTTTGGTTCCCATATCCAAACTAAATGACTTCCATATTGAATCTTTGAGTTTTTATGAGGAAAAAGAAAGAAATATCGTAATTTTAGTTGACAATGAAATGAATTATGAAGATTTAGTGAAAAAGCCAAACATTTATTTCGTTGGGAAGATCCAAAAGCTTTCTTTTGTTGCTAAATTACCGTCATTTTCCTACGATGAGCTCACAGTAAATGCAAAACAAGAATTTGAAGAGAAAATTATAAAAATTCAAAATTTTCCATTACAGTTGAAACATATTCCAAAAAATGGATCCAAAGATTACAAAGAATTATTTGAAAAATTCTTTGTTCATTTCTGTGATGGGAAATTGATGGAAATAGGTGGAAAAATTCCAGAAAACCCTCATCCACACATTGAGAGACGTTTTAAAGATGAAATATATGAAGTGAGTGAAAATAAAGTTTTCGCTAAATATTCCAAATGCATCATTATGGGTCTTCCGGGAATGGGGAAATCGTTCACTTTGAAGAACATGACGAAGAAATTTAAACAAAAACAGCCTAACTTTTGGATTGAATTTATTCAACTAAATTTACTTGGAAGCATTTTTGAAAAACTAACAAAAAATAAAAACAATCTTACGGAAGGTGATGCAAAAGAAATTTTTTTTGATGAAATTTTATCTTGCAAAGAAAAATCTTTGCTACTGGAACGGGAACTTATTGAATATTACTTGACCCTCGAATTTCCTCCTATAATTCTCATTTTTGATGGTTTCGATGAGATTATGCCAACGTATGAGAAAGTTGTTTTCAATTTCATTCAAAAACTCATTGGATTGAAAGTTCAAATTGTTATTTCTGGTCGCCCGCATTGTGAAACAATTTTAAAAGACCTCAAAGAATTTAGAAAATTCGAAATTTGTTCGTACTCTAAACGTCAGCTTGAAAGTTTTATTCAAAAATATTATGAGTACAAAAAGGAATCATGCAAATCTTCCGAAGAATTACATGAATCATTTGATTCCTTTAATGAAACCTTGAAGCACATGATTGAAAAGTCAAAAGTACTCGAACAATTTCCACTTTATCTGACTTTACTCTCCGACATTGCTTTCCACATGCAGGAAAATCCTGAAAAAGTATTTGATAAAAGCAACCAAATTGATATTTCGTGGATTTACAACGAAATATTTGAATTGTCTTTTGTGAATTATTTGAGAGAAAAAGAAGGAAATGATCCATTGAAAAATTCAACCAAGCTGAAAAATGATAGAATGAAGAAGAATCTTATATCGCACTATTTCTGCATAGCTTGTATGGAAATGTCTATAGATATGAATCTACCACAACTTCCAGATTTATCTGAGGAAGAAATTCTTGCACCAGGTTTTCTTAAAAAAGTTTCAGTTAATAAGTTTGTATTTATTCATCGTACATTTGCAGAATATTTTCTTGGTCTATGGTTAATAGAATGTTTAGAGAGTAATGTTGATGAATTTTTAAATTCAGTGAAGGAATATTACAAATTCTTCCCAGTAATGAGGTTCCTATGTTTACTGCTGGCAAATAAAATTAAGAAAAATGAAATAATTCTTAATATTCCAGAGAAAAACTGCAAGAGAAGAAAACTGTTTGTAAAATTTTTCAATCAAGTTGCTGAATTTTGCTGGGATTATGAATTAACAGAACATTTCGACGTAATAATTATATACACGGTGAATGAATTTTCACAAGATGGATTAAAGTTCTTAGATAAAAAAAATAAGTTCCGCTTATGGTCACTTCATGACACAAGTCTCACTACTATGAAGATAGAATGGATTTATAAATTGAGAAATAAAGACTTTTCTTATTTCAAATTATTTGAGGAATTTTCACGAAATTTAGAAAAAAATTTAATAAAACAGTTAGTGTTTAAAGACTTTGAAAGTTTCAGAAAGACAAATGCAATTGTTGAAAAATATTCCGATTCATTCAAAGAATTTCTACAAAAGCTCACCGAAGAAATTATTGAACAGTTGCGTAGTTCATGGTTATATAAATGTGACAATTTTTTTTGGTGTATTTGGAAGATCTTTATTAACTCTGAGGACTCCAAGTACTTTCTAAAGGAAACTCTTGAATTACTAAATAAGTTGAAGTTGAATCAAGATTTAAAAGAAAAATGCGATTTTCTTGTTACTATAATAAGTAAAAGTGAAACAGATAAATCTTCAACATTTAAAGAATTTATAAAAGATATTTTTGACATTTTAAGTAGTGATGAAATTTTCAAATTCTTCAAAGTGTTCAACAGAAATTCATTTGTATACAATGAAGGGTTTTATAATTTCAATGAAATATGTAAAAACTATGCACAGAAATTAATTTTAACCGATAACAATTCAATTATTTTTCATTTTTACATTGAAAAAGATAAAGATAAAATGTTAGACTTCGTTAGAAATTTTTCCGATGAACTTTTCACAAATTTAACTGAAAGCCCCCACTTTGGTGGAAAATCTCTTGAAGAATATTACAAAGAATCGGAAGAAAAAGAAGATGTTTGCTTGGATATATTGTTCTTCTGGTACATTCGCTTAAATAAAATCACCGATTTTTTTTGGAAATACCAGAATGGTACAAATATCTCCAGAGCACTTGAAAAGAATTTAAGACTTTGCATATCGTTGGATTTAAATATGAAAAACGAATTTACTGAAGAAAATGTGACGAATGTTATTGATACTTTTTGTCAAAATATTCTCAATTGGGAAAAAGAGAGTGGTACAAAAGTTAATTTTCTACATTGTCTCGCAAAAGCAAACAAAGCTTTTATATGTACTAAAGCGTATTTTTATTTTTTCGAGGAAGAATTTGAGGCACATCGTTGTATGTTACGTCATATTTTTCGATATTTAAAAGAAATAAAAAGCCGTGAAGAGAACGAAGATAATCTTCTTGTTGAGAAGATTTATGAACGTGATAATGATGGTAATATTCCTATTCAGATTTGTGTATTGGAAAATAATTTACCATTCATTGATGTGATATTAACATTCGTAGATAAAAAAATGTGGTATGACTTATTCAGTAGAAAGAACAACAAAAACCAAAATTTCTTTCATTGTTTTAATACTAAAACTTTCACATGGTCCACTTTCATATGGTCCACTTTCACACTCAATGATATTCCTATAATCTCTTACAACTCTTTTTATGAAAAATTATTTTTAGAAAGAGATATTGATGGGAAGACACCATTTCATTCTATTAAGTTTTTCGGATCTCCTTTTGAGGGATGGCTAAGTAATTTATCAAATGAAACTTTTACAAGTTTACTGCAAATTAAGGATAATGGTGGCAATAATATTTTACATTACATGGCAAAACACAATCAAGATTATTCAATTCAAATACAAACATTGAAAACTCACATTGAAATAAATTCTGTAACACATACCCCAATAAAAAATGCTCTAAAATGCAAAAATAACTCTAATAAAACTCCATTGGATGTTTGCAAAAATTGTACTTATTGCACTCCAAAAATTTATCCAATTACTGTCTGTTGTTGCGTATTTGAGACAACTTATTGTGACATGGAAAAAGAATTTCAAAAGATATTGAAAGAAATTTAAATTAATTTAATAATGAAAAAGTAAGTATATACCAAATAAACATAATATAACATATAATTGATGTAATAAATAAATAATTTATTAATTAACATATGTACATAAATACCTAACAAGATCAATTTGACAAAAAATAAAATATTCTAATGTTTAGTTTTTTTTTCATAATGTTATGTGTACCTACCTAATAAATTTTCGTATTTCATAGGTAATACAGAGAATATTTCTTAAATACCTATGTATGTATTAAGAAAAAAAATATACATAATATTTATGTAAATTATTGTACTTTTTTAACAAAAAAAAAACTACAAATAAGAAATATTAAAAATTATAAAATAAAAATCATTATGTATTGGAATTGTTTATATTTTTTATTCTTTGCAAAATGTTGTTTTTGTATGTTTTATTTATTTCGTCTTCAAAAAGCTCCGGTGGCCGAGAGGGTTTAAGCACGACTCTTGGTCATACCTCCCCGGAGATAGAGGGTTCGAATCCCCCTGCGGTTTTTTCGCCGTTCATGGCCCGTGCTTCCTATCCTCTCTTTCCTTTCCATTCCACAGTTCATCCTTTCCTGCTCCAACGCACGTTTGAGTTACTTTGAGGCGGAGCATAACTGCAGCACCATCTATCTGGCGAAAGATGCAACTATAGTGATCGAGTGCCCTGAACTGTCTCCCGGTGGCTATATAAAAGATCGATTGTCAGTGGACTGCATCTAAGTTGTGAAATCCTCCTCCAGTTGCCGGACCTCTGCCGCAGACGGGATAATCTACATAGCACCCCGCAGCCAACACAGTCTACACTACAGACTCCGGTGCGGCGTATCCATTCCACAGATGATCTACGCGCCCACTCTTACATCATACATCGCAAATTGAATTTGTAGATTAAAAATGTATAGGGAAAAAATGTGTAATTAAAAATGGAATGTGAATAAACCAATTATTATTATTATAAACACAGGAAATTAAAATAAAATATAAAAAATTATTAGGGCAGATCTGGGTAAAAAAAGCCAATTTGGATAAATCCTTCTCTGCAAGATCCCTCAAAGGCAAGAAATTTTCCTCAATAGGCCATTTTCATAGGAAAGGAGTTCATGCACGGGTCGCGGAACAATTCTGACCCATTTCATCTTGCAGAGAATAAAAAAAATCATTTAAAAATCGAATGAAAAACTTCTCAATATCTACTGGGATCAAATGGAAAAATGCAAAAAATGATTGCCAAAAAATTCAAATTCAAATGAACGTTAATTTTGCAAAATCAAAAAAAAAGTGTCAATTTTTCTTGTAATAAATGTTTATTATTAATTTGAAAAAGGTAAAACCTCCGCGGAAAATGCGCGACAAGAGTACAAAAAAGTTTTGAAACATTTTTTAGATGTATACAAAAACTGCAAATGGCGACAAAATGTTTCGCATTTTTTGGCAATATTTTTTGCACTTTTTTTTGTGATCCCAGTAGATATTGCGAAGTTTCTCTCTCGATTTTTAATTGATTTTTTATTTTCTACAAAATGAAATGAATCACAATTGTTATGCGACAGAGGTAGTTTTTACATGGCCCGTGCATGAACTCCTTTCCTGACCTACAACTTTGTTTCAGATCACTTTTCTTTATCTCTAAATTTTTTAAATCAAAAATTGTAGGTAATTCAAACACTTCGTAAGATCTGAAGCAAAAATTAACAAACTTGTTGATCAAAAATTCCGCTCCACAAGTTGCCATGCAATGTATTAAGGTAATTCAACCCCTTTAATAATACTGGATGATGTGCTCTGCGCTTGAAGAGTTATTTCAATGCTGTCCAATTTTTTTTTTTCAATCCTCCCAGAGTAAGTTGAGACAATATTCCAGAAGAGCTTATAGCCGCGAGGGAGGGTGGTGGTGTATCTGAAAATCCCTTTGAGCAAGATTATTATTTGCCTTGGTCTGCTGCTGCACACAATCTCCTCCATGGCCTCGGCAGTCGCCATGGGGGTGTGTTTCTCCATCTCTAAATGTACTTTTTGAAATATTACAAAACTGCAGAAACAATAAGTTTGCGCGCCATGTGGCAAAATACTCTCTACTCTCACTGCTGCACATTCAACCCAAAAGCACTTTCCTTGCTTCATTTATACCACTAAATATGGCGGCACCACCAGTTGAAATTACTAAAAGAATGACTTTTAACCAACGTTTTATATCTCTCTCGCTCGCCTCGCCGAAAGGAATTTTAGCAATTTTCATTAATAGTGCTTGAATTTTTGGGATGGATAAATTTTTGCAATTATTTCAAGAATGTCCCCAAAGTGATTTTTCTCACACCCCCTCTCTCTCTCTTTCGGGGAAATTAATTAAAATAGATTTTACATCAGTCGTGAAGCTGCATTTGTGGATCTTCAAGAATATATTTGCAGCGTAGAAAAAAATTTTAATTGGAAACAGAAAAAGGAGATTTTTAATTAAGTTCCTTCCCAGATATTGTAAGTAATTTTGGGTAACAGATTGAATGGAATAAAATTGCAACTGTAAGTGGTTCCATCGGACGCCGGAAGAGAAACAACCCCATTGAGGATTTTCCTTATACACTCGAGACCACTATCTTTTCTTCCTCTTTCACATATACAACTTTCCCACTATCTCACCCCCTTCCTCTGTGTGCCCATTCTTTTCCATTTCAATAAATAAATGCAATAATAAAGGAAACTAACAGCATCTGCCACACTCAATCGTCATGGTGGGAAAATTTACAACCCCCAAGTCAATAGTTTCATCCATATTCCCCCTTTGATTGCAGCAGCACACAGGAAACTCGCGGGAATTTCGGTGGGGTATTTGGCAGGAGGAGCTTTCGCGAGTATGAGGTAAATGGATTAGCTGATTACTCACATGAATTGCAATGACTAAGCGCTAAGCACGATAGTGCAAAATAGCTTCTAAATCTTGTTTTAAAAGCAAAACCGATTGGCAATTCAGAAAATTTGCAGCAGGCGCCTCTACAGATGGAAATTGAGCTTTCATGAGATATGTATGTATGTAGGTATTTTGCATTTTGCTATTTCGTGGAAAATTGCTTCGATATTCACATAAATTGATGTCAAAGACACTACAAGTGGAGTAGAACCGGTAGAAATATTACTAAAATAAGAGCTTTTAATGAATTTCACAGAGTTTCCTTAACAATGAACACAAAGTGCATCATCTACTCGCATTTATAAACAATTTTCCTAAAAAATAAATGTCAGACGGTTAAAAGCTCAGGTTAACGTTGCTAAATCAATCTTAATGTTATATACAGATTTCCTAGAAAGTTTAATTTTTAGAAACTTGTCTAAATTCTATTTTTCTTTCACTGATTCATCTATCGTATAAAAATACTATCGTAAAAAGGAGATTATTCATTTTAAAATATATGGAAGCTAAAATTCTAACACTGCTCAAATATTTAGGAAGTTTGCAAGAGATTCAACAATGCGAATTAGCATGAGAAAATGTGAAAGCTTTAAATAAAAAGTACAAAATAAATGCCTCTATTGTGCCTTTATTTGCATGTTTATGCATAAAGCAAAATGCAGCAATGCTCTTAAGATGATTTGATGTGCAAAGGATTTTAAAAGAGATCATTAAATTCACTGAAGTGTATGATTCATCGAGGAAGGTGTGAAATATATGATATCTGTCTTAGTTTATTTTTTGTATAAAGCATATGCAGTAATGCTTCAAAGATAATTTTATGAACCGAATATCAAAAAAGGAATCGAAAAATTGTTTATTTCCCTATCAAAAAGAATTAATCAAATTAACTGAAGGTTTTGAATCATGGGGAAAGGAGCAAAGACATGTTTTCGATGTTAGTCTGCTTATTATGCATGAAGCTTATGCTGTAATACTCTACTTTTATCTCATAAACGGAATGGAGAGAAAATATTCTTTTAAGAACCGAATAGAGAATCTTATATTATAAATCCATAACTTATAATAGGTACAGGAGGTACTTAAAAACTTCAATCGAGCATTGACACATATGCTTCACATCCTTTCAAATGTTTAATGAGACATCACGGAAGTGAATTTTATCAGACTTTAGGGCAAATCTAATCAAAAAATTCTCAATTGAATCGTTTTTAGAGCAAACCTTAAAATCCTCAAAATGAATAAATTCCTTTACTTTCAATGTTGAATTGCATGAATTCCTCTACAAAATAAAATAAAATTGTTGTTCAAAAGAGAATAAATTCAAAGATTGAAAACCCCTTTCAAAATGTTATCAATGTGATGGAGAAAAGTGCAAAGTTTAGTTGCAAAAATCTTGTTTCTCACCATCATGGAATCTTCACGAAAGCATAAAGTAGAAAATTTAGTTCACTTGCAGCCTCTAGCTCTTTTCTATGTTCCACGACGTACTTCTCACACGAACACTGTCTCTGTAGTGAGATTGTTGTTTAGCAAAGAGAACTACCAACGAGCTTTTCTATACAAAAGTTGAGATCTCTATGGGAGGTTGGGGGTGGAAAAAAAAACTATGATACGTTGAAAAGGAAGGTGGGAAGGTACAAAAAAATAGAATCCCTTCATCCACTTTCCATGCTATTTTTCCTCACTAACATGGCTGAAAGGTTTTGAGGTTCTCTTTCTCAATTTTATCCCCAAAGGGTAAAGTAAAAAGAGATGCATAAATTCTAAAGGGTAAAAGAATGCAAAGAAAAAGTTATTCATAAAAGAAAAGCGAGACATTTTCGTGGTATATTGAAAATAAAATAAAAAGGATTAAGGTAGCTATTGGAGATTTGTGAAAAGGATTAATTAATTAAAATGTAGTTACTTCATTAAAGAATTCTACGAAAATATTAAAAAAAAAAATTACTTAAATTGGAAAGCTTCGTTTTCTTACTCTATATTTTTTCCACTCTCCCCATATGACGGTATTATGTAAAAATTATTTAAAAAATTTATTTTTTATAGAGAGAAAAATTAAATTTTCATCTATGAACTTTTATTATTCCATTAAATTTTTAATAATTCCTTTCAGAGAATCCTTTAGGGGAAAATTGTGAAGATTTTCCGAGAAATCAATATAAGAATTCGCATTAGCATTTCTATTGATTTTCCTCCATGTAAATAGTTTGGGGAGAAAAAAAAAGATTGTTGAGACAGTGGATTTAATATAAAAGGGATTCGCTCCTTTTATTCCATTCGTCTTGCCCCAATAAATTGACGTCTCAATGGGATCAAATCAATTGAGATTCCTGCATTTATTAAGGTGAAATATTTCTCCGTTAATGCCGATGCGAAGGAGTCTTGAATGTGATCGGAATGCCTTCATTTTATCTCGCACATCGCATTTGAGAATAAAGTTGTATAAATAGTCGAAGGAATCTTTAAGGGGTTTTTCCTTCATTTCGCCTCCCATTGCACTGCTATGCAGCTCTCTCTGTGCACACTCTTGGAATGCAATTTGATTCGAATTAAAGTTTCACGTTGCCACTTAATACCTTCGCGTAATTTAATTTTTCTCCACGTACACAAGTCAAGGAGGATAATTGAAATTAATTTCAACAGCGCTCATTTTCCTCCCTTGACGAGGGGTAGATTTTTTTTGCTCTACATACCCTCCACCCAAGCACCTCATCTTTAGTCATGAAGACGAGGATTGTGGTGGTCTCTATGGGAGAAAGCTTTCTCCTGCTGTAGAAGATTCCATGGCAGAAAGCACCCTCATCCTCATAACATATTTACATCTACTACATCCCTTGTATATGTATATATCCCTCATCTCACGACCCTCGGAAAATTTGCCTCGCAATATTATTCACTTAATAACTGTGTGTTGGCTTTTGTTGTGCTAAACTGCGGTTGTTTGTGGTTTTTCCTTGGCGCGAGTGGGTGGCCCCGCTCTTACCTTCTGACACCGCGTGCCCTCCTGGCGGGCACTTTTGCTCTTTCAAAAACCATGAGGTTGAGACACCGCGAACGGCGGCAATGTTCTCGTTAATATTAATAATGATTGTGTACAATATTGCTGAGAGTGTTGCAACGGGGGTTGCCTTTTGCCACCTTCTTAGTGTCAAAATTAATTCCTCTCACATGGAAATCTCAAGTATAATTTAATAGCTTCAGCACTTTGTGGGTAATTCAGACAAATTCCTTGTGGATTTGCAGATATTTTTCTTATTAGTTTTAACGAAGGATTTTTATGTTATTTAACAGGGGGTTTAGTGCGCCTAATTAAATAATCTGCGTAATAAATATTTAATTATTTTGCATAATAAATGTGATTTATTAATTATGAGTTAAGAATTTTTAATCTTGGATTTTTTTGATAATTTTGCAGATCAAAAGAAATAATTTCCAAGTAAATAAAATGAACGGAATCGTTAGAAAAATAAAAAAAAAATGTTAGAATAATAGTCAAGAATATTGAAATGTCAAACTATAGAATACGTTAGAAATTAGCAAAACGTCTCTAAAAACGAAAAGAAATATCAGACTTTAAAAAATATCAAAAGTTTAGAAAGGCAATTCTAACGTTAGATAAGAAACATCAAATATTAGAAAGGGAATGTCACAGAATAAACGTTGAAACACCAGGGCTAAAATGTCAAACAAAAATAGAAAAAGCAAAATGAAAATTAAGAAAATGAATGTCAAACGTTCAAAAGGAAACGTTAAAATTAAAAGAAATGTGAAGGATTTGAACAAAACGTCAAATGAAAGAAAAGAAATGTTTAACTATTGAAATAAAATGTTAAAATTTAAAATTGACGTTAAAGGTTAGAAGAGAAATGTCAACCGTTATAGAAAAAAATCATTAAAATTCGAAACGAAACATCAGACGTTTGAAAAGAAATTTTAAACTCCGAAGAATAAATGTCAATCATTATAACATTAACGTCAAACGTTAGATAGGAAAGTCAAATGAGGGAAAAATATCGTTAAACGTCAGAAAATTAAAGTCAAACGACAAAATGTCATAACGAAGTTAGCTTACAATTTTTAGAACTTTTTCCACACATTTTGCGTAATGCCCTTTAAATCCCTAAATAAAAATAAAAATGAAAAAGAAAAAAAGTTGTGTGCTATGAAACGTACGAAAATCAACGAAGAATTTTTGGCAAATTTTCTTCATACTCAATCAGCAATAAAAATGACTGATTCCTCTCTTTAATGGTCCTGTAATTAAGATAAATTATCTTGATGATTTTTTTCTCCGCATCCAACCACTTTCTTGTTAACAGACTTCACGTACACTCACATACTAGAATTGACGGACGATTCATCATACAAGAGGTGGTATGGCGTCTATTTCGCATCATGTGGGGGGCTGGTAGTAAATTCGTGGTTGAAATTGAATGAAATATTGGGGGAGAAAATGCACTGAAGAGATTGTTGGCACCCTAAAAATTTCACTTTAGTAAATTTATAAGTTTCCTTTCTTCCACCGAGGTGCGGTTTTTTTTGCTTGTTGAATATTCTTTCCAAGATGAGATTTATGTGTCTATCAAGACTGACGTGGGAGCTTCAATAAATTAAATTTTGCCCAAAATTGACAAGTTTCATGCTCATAAACCTTCGATTTCTTCTTCATTCATAAATATTATAATGCAATTTAGTTTCATTTGAATTCACTGGAAATTTTTTTTTACAAAAAGCATAAATTAGGTATTTTCTGGTTTTGGTTTCTTTCCAATTTGTTCAGCCTCTTGGAGTGTATCAGGTAGTGTGTGATTCATTGTTTCAGGTCCAAAGAAAATGGTAACACCTGCAAGGATTGTTAGTACAGCACTCGCAATCAATGACAAGTTATCCACGTATTGTTCCTTAAAAAAAAAGAAAATTAGACATTAAAAAAATATTTTAAAGAAAATATCCAAGAAATAAAAATCCCACAACTTACAAGATGAAGAGTTGCAGGCACTAAAGCCCCTCCGATACTTCCCAATGTGGAACAGAGCGAAAGAAGAGTTAGACGAACCTTTGTAGGAAAGAGTTCAGCCGTATAGACGTATCCTGTGAGTAGAGCCATCGTAACGCACAATTTGCTCAAGATAAGAAGTATAATTTGTACAAATGTCGGAGCATTGGCGGTAAAGATGATGACTACTGCACATACACCAGAAATAATGAAGTTAATGCTGAGTATTAGGCGCCTTCCAAATTTTTCCATTAATTTTCCAGAAAAGCCAGCAGCTGGGATCTCAATTAGGCAAATAAGTATGAAATTGACGTACTTATTGCCAACTGCTGATACCGAATTTAGTGTTATGCAGAAGAAGACGTAGAAAGCAGTAAACCAACAGAAAAGACACTTAATCAGCCGTATTAGGATAATTGGTGATTTCATAACCGAAATAAGGCCAGTCTCCTCAAGTTCCTTTTCTTGCTCATCTTCTACCTTTACCTCCAGCGTTCCTCCGTCAGATTTAGCACGATTGAGCATTTCAACGGCAGCTGGTGTAAGTTTGCTCTTATTCATTCGGGCTGCTGATTCAATAATTTCTGCAACTTCCTTGAGGCGATTCTTATTTGCCAGCCATCTAACACTTTCAGGAATTAGCCACGGATAGGCGATAACAATGAGGGCGGGAACGTAGGCAATTCGCAGTAGCCAGCGCCAATCCTTCGTAAGCATAGCAATAACTCCAAGAAGGGCTTCACCAAAGGCAAAGAAAACATTAAGGATGAAGTTTCCCACTCCGTACTTCTCTGGTCCAACTAATTCCATTCCTAAAAAATTTATAAAATTGAATTAAATTAAAGTTTAAGAGCAAAATTCACTATAAGTAAAGGACAAGTCATAAAACAAAAAGTGTTTATCTGAATGAAAATATTCGGATGATTAATAAAAAGAAATCAAAATATTCGACTGATTTGTTAGTTTTTGGTCATAGAAAGGCACAGATAAGGATGAAAAGTCTTAAAAACTTAAAAAACAAACCTGAAAAGACCTAATTTAAGCCTGAAAACCCTGAAAAGTATCAAGTTTAGGCTTAAAAAATACTAAATACAATTTTTACACTTAAGTCCTAAATATAAGCATAAATACCTATTAAATATACGCCTTAAAAGTACTAAATACAATCCTGAAAATATTCAATTCTTTACTGAAAAAGAACTTAATTCAAGCCTACAAAGTACTAAATTCAAGCCCAAAAAGTACTAAATTCAAGCATACAAAGTACTAAATTTAAACCTACAAAGAACTAAATTTAATCCTGAAAAGTACTAAATTGAATCCTAAAATGTACTAAATTTAAGACTAAAAATACTAAAACAGCATGAAAAAACCACGTTCCAGCCTGAAAAGTACTAAATTCAAAACTAAAAAAAAATATTCAAGGATCAAATTGAAGAGAAAAAATTTTAAAAATGCTCAATTTAGGTCTAAAAGTACTAAAAATTAAAATATCTGGCAGATATAAACACTCCTTGTCATTAAATATTATTCTTCTTACCCAAAATGAAGCCACAGTTGTAGGCACTGGAGCCCGAACCAGCCGCCAGAAATTCCAGTATAACAAACATGACGTAGCTTGAGGAGAAAGATTGAATAAGACCAAAAGTTGCTGCCAAAACGAGTCCTAAGATGAAGGTTGTACGTCGCCCAAAGCGATCCGAAACATATCCAAGAATTGGTTGGCATACGGTATGACTAACAAGATTAATCGTACCAACTAGGGTAAGCTTCCACTCATTTTTGCACCCAAGATCCCATTCATTGATTATGGCATTTTCACCTTCTTCATACACGTGCTCATCGCAACATTCTGCATTGCTTGTGTCGAAGAACTCTGGTTGACATTGATTTCCATCGGAGGCGTTTGCAATGCTGATGAATTTTTTGCAAAAGGAAAATCCATCCTTTTCCCGGGGAATTGTAAAATTCACAAAGGGCTCACTGTACGAAGGATCTGCAGCATCACATTCCGGAATAACACAGCGGAAGTTGAGATCACCTGCGGTGAAGGCAAAGCTCAGGGTATACATGGCCGCCATGCAGATGGGGATGCAGATGATGATGTAGTTAATCAGCTGAAATTTCCCAAAAGGTCCAATTTGATCAATTAAAAGGTCCAAATCGAATTTATTCTCATCACTGCTGGGCGATGTTGCTGATTCTTGGGGAGGTTTTGCATCAATTTCAATTTTAGCCCCATTTTCACTGCTTGATGCTTTCTCCTCCATCTTGATTTGAGGTGAAAGACCCCGATCTTGAGGATCTTAAGATTCAGAAATGGAGTTTTCCTTTGAAAAATTCCCACGTTTCACAATGAAAAACCAAATTCGTTTATTTTCCGACAATCCAGACACGTAAATAAATTGAGAGAATAAAACTTTCCAAGGATAACTTGGAATTTTATTAATATAAAATTTTAACAAAAAAAGACTCTCTGGTGGAAATTCGCAAAATTGAAGTTAATTTTTAATTAAATAATAAAATAGATAAATGTGAAGCTCAAAAAGGACGATATCATTGCGATATTGTGCAATGAAAATATAATTTTCCACTTAGAGTTGGTGAATTTCATATTATTTCAATCAATATTAATAATTGAAAATCATCACGATTACGGGAGTGTCTCATAAATCACAAATATTGGTTCTGTCACATTTCACTCTTGGGGGCGATGGGGGTGGGGGTGGTAGTTTCCCTCCTATATGGCTGCTCACTTTATAAATACTTAATGCCTCAATCTAAAAGGAATTCTCCACTCCACAGTCGCACTTTCGCACACAGGAGACACCCAACATACACGGGCCGTGGGACTTTAAGTGTAATTAATGTCACACCCTAATTTAATGGATGATGTAAGGCGCTATATGAAGGATACTAAATAAAATATTTGATGTCCACTCGTATTCATTGAGGCATCACTCATACCAATAAACACACCAACAATTTTCCATACATGATAAATTTGCTTTGGGTGAAATGAATGGAAATTTGGGTGCGGGGTGCGGTGTTGCTTTTGGATGACTTATCATGGCACAATGAGGATAGATCTGTCCAATCCCTTGGAAGTGTTCAAAATTAATTAAATTAAAATATGAATGATTGTACTATGTAGTGGATACGAGAAAAGGGTTGTGGATGCGTTTCCCTCCATATTTCGATGATTTTCCTGCGATATATAATGCCGGAAAAATTCATTATTTCGTGTAGATTTGAAGAATCCTTGAAAATTAATTTTAAAGGAGTTTATTCGTTTA
Source organism: Lutzomyia longipalpis (assembly GCF_024334085.1). NCBI lineage: Eukaryota > Metazoa > Arthropoda > Insecta > Diptera > Psychodidae > Lutzomyia > Lutzomyia longipalpis. The sequence goes on from NC_074709.1 coordinate 19,711,941, forward strand.
TATATGTATGTGCCAGTAGCTTGAGGAAAAAATCAGGATAAGTGTATAGAAGATCCAAGAATAATAAGAAATCGCATAAGAGATTAATAATTTTTCATTATAAGCAAAAAAAAAAACTTTATAAAAATTCTTACAATAACATCACCATAGAAATTATATTTATTAGAAATACTTAAAACATGCGGGTTGATGTTTCATCAGCGTTTCGACAGGATACTTTTGTTGAAAAATCTTTGTCTGGTTTTTTCCTATTGGACCCCTAGGATAAAGAATTTCAGAATTTTCCTTACAGAAATAATCAAATTAACCCATTCACGTCTGCGTGAAACATAGAAATATTGAAACATTTGGTCAAAACGTCTAGTTTGACTTTTTCTTTGTAAATTAAACGCATTTCGAACTTAGAACAGCAAGAAATTCAAGAAAATCCAATGCTTCACGTTTAAGTCAACGTATGACACAATGAAGGTGAAATGGTTGCATGAAACATTCGCGATGATGTTTCCTTTGTACTTAAATTTTGACATGGTATTTTAGAAACATTTTCGGGAGTTTTTCTCAGCTGATCTCATGTGAAAATGGGAAAATGATTAATGTACAGCAGCTGCGCCATGTCCGATTGTTTCCTCGGATAAAATCCGAACATATCGATGAATAAACTCCTTTTTAAATCATTTAATTCCTCAATAAAATTAATACCGTATTTTTATTTTTTACTATCTCGAATCAATGATCTAAATAAACTAAATAATTCCCTAACCGCATTTTGAATGAGAATTTTCGCTATAATACCTAACAATTATGGTTGTTGCTATTGAAATTCGAGCTACATTTTCCATCCACTTTGTTCCACTTAATATTCCATCAAAAATTTTAATATAATTCAAAGTGGTCCGATTTCAATTGAATTCTGCGAAAAATAATTTTAAACTTTCGTCCTTTGTAAGGTTGATAAATTATATTTTTGTGAAAAGGTAATGAAAGTTTTAAATTTTCAATTCCATTGAATTTCAAAAATAAATTTCAAATAATTACATTAAGTAAGTTAATTCTAAGAATTTAGCGTTAAATCGTGGGGATATTTATGAATAATTCCTTAATCTATGAACTGGTTAAATTTTGCATAATATTTACAAAATTTATTTATGAAAATGTATGAAGTTAGTAGGAAAAGCGGAAGTAATGGAGGTTGGGGGGACATGTGCAAAAAGCTCACCAATATGTGAATGACAAGACATGGACGGATGTTTGCATTATTCAATAGACTGGGGGACTTAATGGACGTTTGGCTGGGGGAACGTAAATGGAATTTTAAGTGAATTAAAAGTTAAATTATTTTATTTTTCCATTTCATGACACTTTTTCCCGTGATTTCATGTCACCTTTCACTACTTCTGCCCCTTCGGCATCATATATCATTTAACATTTGGTCAAAAATCTCACTGTATTCTCATTGCACAACGTGTCTCTCAATTTGCCCTTTTCCCATTTCAATTTACGACAAATTTCCGCTTCGTAATTATTCCAATATAAAAGCATTTTAAACGAGGGAAATTCCCCAAAATTCATGTATATAGCAAAAATCTATCGCCAGCGCTTTTTCTGCGCGCATCAAAATGGCTCAATCAGTGCTCCTCAAATCGATTCATACGGGCTGAATGAATTATTTCCAGACAAAATGGAGCACTTTCATTCACATGTGAATTACACTCTATATGGAATCAATCACGAGATTAGGAGGAAATAAAAATACCATCCCCGTTCACAATTTTATTTATCGTGTTTGGGAGGGTGATAGAAACAACACAGGGTGTGTCCCACGATATGGAGATTTACTACATCACCCCGCCGCAGCACGTCATGGTTCTGTGGCTTGATGTAATAATCGTCAGTCTCGTTTCCCTTTATTATCGCATATTTTTCTCAACTCTTTTTTGTTCTCTTTTATTTCTATCACCCACCCACCCCATCGCGCGCGTCACTCAACTTATGATCATGACACTAAAAGACAGGTGGGTGAAAGAGCACAACATGAGCAATATGAGCACTGAGCAGCAATGGGGGCCATTTTGAAGATGTACATAAGTTATGACTGATATTTCTTTCCACGAAGAAAGCACTAGAATTTGCTAAAATATTAAAATTGTAGACACAACACTTATGTATAATGTTCTTTTAAGTTATGTTGGATATTTTTGTTTTTAAAGAGATATTTAGGAATTTTGCTGTAAATTATTTACATGGTGAGTGGGGGGGAGGACAAATATTAAAAACTTGAGACCCTAGACATCAGCCAAAATTGAAATTTTTATGATCTAAATAAGAAAACTCGCTAAAAACATCACGTCATACGATTTTTGTTCAAATTTCATATAACTGAAAGGTATTTTTTGCTTGAGACCTCAAAATTTTATTAGTTTAGGACCTCAAAGCATGAGACCTTAAAATTATTTGCAATAGAGACATAAAGATTTTAAAAATTACTGCTTAGCGACATAACAACCAGAAAACTTTAAAGGTTTTTGATTGAGACCTCAAGCGGTTCAAAATTTATGTCTGACTGAGACCTCATGAGCGCAATGAATTTTTTTAATGATCTTTCAGCTGGATTTTTTATACGACATCTAAAGGCAATAGAAATTTTTCAGAGACCTCAGTATTGCAAAGATTTTGTCTTAGGACCTTAAGGTTTTTGGTATTTTCTTGACATTGGCATGGCAAGTTTTCTACTATAACTTTATGACCGTTGAACTGCGTAGACTTTTGTTTGAGACCTCATAATTGCAAAAGCGTTGTTGACTTCTGCGATGGTTCTTAACTGAAGGTCACTAATATTCTTAATAGTTTAAAAATCCTAAACTAAGGACTCTCTTGATTCAAACTTCAAGCCATTAATGATTTTTTTAATTAAGACTTCATTCACAATGGTTTTTACTTAGGACCCTAAAGTCTTAACAAAACAAAAATGCCTATTAAGTAAAAAACGCGATGTTTTGATGATTTAGGATAAATCCTTCCGAATTGCGTCAGCCAAGGGACGGTAGGTCAACCCAAACACATCCTTTCAAGACGCACAGTAGCGTCGAAAGCTCTGGCCCCTAAAATTGAAAGGATGTGTTTGGGTTGACCTACCGTCCCTTGGCTGACGCAATTCGGAAGGATTTATCCTAAATCATCAAAACATTAAAATTTCCGTCAGTATCAACCCGAGTAAAAAACGCGATCTTATCGGATCGGAAAATTTCTTGATCTCGAATTAGCTCAGGTGCGTAAAGCTTGATACTTCTTCTCTCTGAGACCTTAAATCCTGAATCTTAAACATTTAGTTTTTGCTTGAGACCATTGGACTACAATTGTATAAGAAACTCTTAAATCAAGTTCTTTGCCTAAACCGATAATTTTTTTTTATTTTGCTTTAATCGATTCTATTATATCCATTTAAGAAATAATTCTTACAGAAAATATTTCAATTTTAAAATTAGAAAATAACACATAAGTCGCTTTTGATTTCTAAACTTTTAAAACCGACCCTATTCACCCTAGATGAAAAAGTTTTTCTTTCTCATTGAAAATTATAAAAAAACGGTCTTTTCTTGTGCACAAACCCAATAATATTTATATTGATTACATTGTGATATTTTTACAACATTCACTGGAATGTGTGTCTCTTTTATCATTTCGATAATATGGAAATGAAACGCATTTACCACACCTTCTATACGCCAAATAAACTTTCTTGCGAGAAAACGAAATATTTAGGTGGGTGCTTTGACGGTGAATGTCTTCTTTTTCATGTTGAGAATTTTTCCAAGTATTCCGACTGAATTCTTTTTTCCCCAGAACTCTCCATTTTCTGCGGAAAGTGACAACACTCCCCCAAAAATAGAGAATTTAAGGGGAAAACAACACAGTGAAAATGAGATGGAAGGATTTCCTGAGAAAATTCACCAAATCCTTCGGTTGTTTTTCACGAAGGGAAGAATCAGAAAGGGAGGAAATATTAATGAAATTAAGCTCTATATATACGTGAAAATGAAACGACTTTTGGATGAGATGGCCACGGGGGTGGAACTACCTTCGCGTGACTTGTCTCTTTTTGTATTTGACTGCCAAGAAGCAAAAAAAAGCCCCATAACTTCACCCCCGCATACAGAAGGCACCACACATTGTACTGCAAGTCAGGTCACTTTTCTGCTATCGCGCGTAGCGAAAAACACCATGTGAAATATTTTACGGCATTTTCTCACCCCTCAGTGGAATTCCTTATTCTTGTTCCACTGAGCCTCCCCTGACAATAGCTCTTATGCGGTAGCAGGAGGATTTTTTCGAAAATCCTCAAGAGAAAATGCAAATCAATTGAGAATAATCGTTTCCTGCATCCACAAATCAATCTCAAAACTGGATAAAATGTACGCTATGCAGTTGAATCATTGTTATGGGCTGCAAGAACTCTTTATATGCATGTTGTACATAATGTAAGTTGATATTATTCTGCTCAACTTTGTGCTGAATTTGTTGTATCGCACAGTGGGAAATACAAGGGGTTTGTTTGTGAAATTTTTTCTTAAAACCCTTTCGCGTTCTTTGAGTCATACGTTAGACTCAAAATTGAAACATTAGATTTTTCCAAATTTTCATTAATTTAATTGTTTTTCCAAGTTAGAAATGCATTAAATTTAAGCTGAAGAAGCCCTAGAATACGTTTATTAGAAAAGATTATCGTGATGAAAAGGATGCTTGTTTATGTTTTTATGTTTCATATGGATGCGAAAGGGTTAAGAAAATGCGTACCTATATAAATTTTCTTTTAATAATAATTTTAGGTAAAAATAAATTTAAAAAATGATTTTATTTTTATATGTTTTATTGCCATTTTCGGTAATTGATAATTTTCTTTGAATTTAATCCAAAGATTTTCCAAAATAAACACCCCTTGGTGGAAAATATCATACATACATATATCGTGAGCTTTGAAGTGGTTTCAAGTTTTCATTGCTCAAAAGAAATGCTAGGAAACGGCGCATAAGGAAGTAAGCGGTAAATGCATGGGAATATACATAAATTCTATTTAAATAGAACGTTTTTAGGGCAGGTACAATTGCATATAAAGCTGTGGCACAATTGAGCATTATAATGTGTTTTATGGGGATTTTTTACTTGATTCTTGAGAAATCAAATAAAATTAAGAATTTTAATGATTTTCATTAATTTTTATCCCTGAAAGGAGTTTATTCGTTCCTGTGTGAAATGAAGAAACAATCAGAGAATAATGGTCCTATTGAGGAATTTTTAAGCTTTAAGTTTATTTTAATAAAAATGTATAAACAAATTGTATTTAAGTCTTTTTTTCTTTTAAGAAATATGGCAAAAAAATCATTTTTAAAATAATTCCTAAAAAAATAAATTTATCTTTTCTCCCTTCCCTAGCGGATTATCAATTTGTTGCATATTTTTCATAGAATCCTGTTAATCTTTTAACTTGAGAAAGCAACCTTTAGAAAAATTCAAAGGCTATTTTCCCGCATTTCTTTCTGCACAATCTGTGAGAATCCTTCATTGGGAGACAAGGATGATAAAATGATAATGAAACCAACTTTATCAATTTCCACGAATTCTGCGTATAATTCTTGAGTAGCCTTCAGGCGTGTTCTTGTTTTTATCTCTTCTCAAACATTTCTGACAAGCATGCAAATAAAAAGGCAGAAAAAAACCCAAAAAGAAGAAGAAAAAATTGTCGGATGAGTCAATTGAATATAAAGAGATCCTTCTCCAGTGGATGGGGGGACAGCGGTGGTATAAGAAATTCTTTTGATCTTTAATTTTTCCATGTGAATTAGTTGAAAAAGATGGTAGATGATATCACACATCTTTCTTATCTCTGCCCCTGAGAGCTCGCTTCATTTCCATCCCGCCTTCGCGTTTTTCTCTAACTTTTTCCAACCATTTGGGATGTTTTTTTTTTCTTTTTTTTCTTCAAACATTGCAAGGAAAACATGCTGGTGGTTTTTTCGCTTCTTGTACTTTTTTCTGTGGTTAAATGGTAAACAAATATTTTTCTTCTTTGGGTCCTTTCTTTCGCATCTCACGGTAACATACCTTGAGAAGTTTATTTACAAATTTCCCTCACACGCGGGTGCTTTTCTATATGGCAAAAGAGATGTTCCGTTTGACGATGTTGTGAATAGAAGAAAAATATTCTGCGTTTGAATCATTCGCACAATTTTTATCATAGAAAATAATCTCACTCTCATATTGCCTTTAATTGAATGTAAAAACACGGTTGAATGGGGATGAGGTGCGCCTTGAGGGTAGTTGGGGGGTTTGATGTGAAAAGTTTAATTTTCCAGACTTTTTTCCCCACTCAGGCATTTTTTTAGCGCTGTGTGAGTCTTCCTTTTTCCACATGGAGCCCCATGTTGGCGTCCCCACGCATCCCCCCACCGTTACACCGCACCCTTGTGGCTTCGCAGGTCAATAGATATGGGTACACTGGGAGGTTGAGAGGGGCGACGGGGGTGGCTGAAGCGCACAGAACGGTGGAATATATTTTTCTTGTAGCCTCCCCATAAATATAGTACAAACAAGAAGTCAGAATGTGGCTGAACATCGCCGTGGGAGAGAGTAGAAATCGTTGACTTGCTAATATACGTAATGTGTGTGGCGTGTAGATCCTCAGTTTGTATCTCTCCAACCCCCCAACCACGCAATCCACCCGCACCCCCAAGGCTCCCATTCACCTGTCTTGCTCTAGTATACTTTATGCGGTGAAATGAATAGCTCACGAGAGACGCCAGAATGGAAGATGAACCGAATGAAAGTCAGTGTGTTGTGAATAGTTAATTATTTTGTATTTCCTTCATTACCCGCGTTGGTAGCCAAACATCCCCCACTCCCCCCCCAGGAATACATTTGACGTTAGAAGGAATTTTCAATCCTCTACAAAACTTAAGGTACATCATTATGGACTTCCTTACATATATTACCTACACAAGGAATTCATTACAATTTCTATCACTATGTTGAACAACATTAAAGGATGGAAAAGCTTATCAAAAGAAGCTCTATTAAAAAAATTTTCATCATCTTTGGCTTTTGTGTGAATCACCTCTTTAGGTGAAATATTTTTAAAATGAATTACTTTTGTGAATAGTTTCGTTTTTTACTTAAACACAGAGCTGAGCGAATTAAAATCTTTCTCTGTAAAGAGAAAAGGAGTTTATTCATTCTGAATTTTTATGATATTTTGCGAGTAGAAATATGTACATAAAAATATAAAGTCGAGAATCATATAAAAAAGGACGAAGTTTTGTTTTACCAATTTTGATCAACTAGAAAAAATCAACACATATTTGTCTTTAACACAATATTTATTATTATTATAAGGATTTTGGATGCTCTCATAGGATATTTCCTTGTCAATATGTCTTTTTTGGCTTTTTCTTTGTAAATTAAACGCATTTATAACTTGAAAAATCAATTAAATAAATTTAAAATAAAGAAAACATAATGTTTCACGTTATGGGAACTTGAATCATTCTATTTTCTCTAATTTTCATTAAATTAAAAAAAATTCCAAGTCTGAAGTTGGTTGAATTTACATAAATAAGGGTTGAGAACATTTTCTGACTGAAAAATATCTTCTGAGAGCATTTATAGAAAAAATATCGTGATAACAATATTGAATGATTCAATGTTTCATGTGAACGCAAAAGGGTTAAAACGCAAAACCACGCCCCCATTGAATGTAATTTTCTTATTATACTTTAAGTTAAGTTAGACTGAGCTCCTTTTGTTCTTAATAAGGCAGTTCATATGTAATTATGTAGGTAAAAGACAAGAATGTTTTCATGAAGATCTCAATCAAGCATTGCTGCATTTGCTTCATGCACAAAAGAACAAAAATTTACTTACCTTCACAAAGATTTTTCTTTTCGAAAATTCGTCTCAGCTGATAAATAGAAAATATTTTACGTTGCTCCACGTTTTCGTAGTTAGGATGAAAATGAATAAACTCCTTTCGCTGTGAATACCTACCTTTGAACACATTTTGTGAATTTCGACACATTTAATTAGAGATAAAAACACATTTCTGTAAATATGGATGACATTTATTTGCAAAGTTGATAAATAATTTCGTTTATGGAACAATACAATATTTTTTATACATAATAATTTGCATTAACGCAATTCGTGAGATTTGACAAGTTCAGTAGATTTATTTTATTTTAAATATAATCTGTTGCTTTTCAATTGTATACATTTAGAGCATATTTGCGTTTATAATATTTATCTAAAATAATACCTATTTGATGTGTTTTAAATTCAATCTCTTCAGCTTCCTTTTTCTTCACTTTTTTTAAATTTAAATTGATGTACTTGTCAAGTAAAAATCACTAATGCATTTTTTTGTATTTCCAATTTGCGACAATTTTAATTTATTATAAAATTTCCTTAAATTAGCATCGATAGTTCATCCACTGTTTTCCATTTTATTTTCAGAATATTTCTCCACTTTACTTTTTTTTTACATAACTGCACTTTAATTACGTTTTATTTCACAAATTTTCCGTACACAAATTTTCTTTTCCTTCAAATATTTAGTGTGAGTTTGATTAAAATAAATCTGCTTTGTCGTACAATTCATGAAAATGACTTTCCTACACAGACAAGCATTCTTGTCGTCACAGGAGACGTACGCTGAGACGATTTTTAGCTTTTGGGATTATAATTTAAAATTTATCCAACGAATTCTCTGCAGAATTCTCTAAGCTGGTATTAAGTCTCGGTAAATTTACACAGAGAGAGAGAGCTGAATAATCTCTCGGGAAAGTACTAAATCAATAGAGATTTTTTTCATTGGTCTTAGCTCTACCTTCTCTCACTCCTCCCCCACCCTTACAATTTGCATTAAAATTCAATTTTAATACGAATAACTCCCAGTTTTTTCCTCATTCTTCCCTCCTCATTGTTTTTTCGTGCCTAATAAAGAGGAGAAGAAAAAAATCATGGAGGAGTATTTCTTTACTCAAAAGTATGTAAATATGTTTTTTTTTTCTTATACTATTTCTTTAATGATTTTTGGTTGTATATCAGATTTTCTTTTGCTAAAAACTTTTCACTTCCCCGAATAAATATATTCTCATCTATAGCAATAGTTGCAATGATATGTACATGGTTAGATCCACATTTTCGCTTGAAGAACTTTTTTTTTCATTAAATTTCTTCTCCTTGTGATGAAAAGTATATAATTTAGAATATTTATGATTTATATTTCTTTCTATATATCATTATGAATTTATTTATAAAAGGGTATTTTTAGCTCACAGAAGACGTTGAAATGTTAGGGCAAAATTAGTTGCCTTGCACTTTAATCCCCTCCTTTGTTGTCCTCCTCTTTAGACCATAGACGGGGTGATAAGTTCAAGACCGGTGGGATTATTTGTGTGTGATGGTTTTGTTGATGATTCCTATTATAAAATTTTGCAAAAAAAAATCATAAATTAAATAAAAATTGAAAAATAAAGTTTTATGTATTTTTTTTCTTTATTAGAATTTTTCTTTATAAGGAAAACTCACATAGAAATGTATGAAATTGCGTAAGTAATAAAGACAGAGTAAGCGTGAATGAAGACAGCAAATTTTCTATCCAAAGAACATAATTTTTAGGTCAAAATTTGAAGAACTTCAACATAATTTTATAAAGAATTAAAAAAAAGTTAAAATTTATTTCCAAAAAAGACAGAATTTTCTTGAAAAATTGAACAAAGGATATAGGTAAGAAAAATATAAACTCTATTCTCTCTCCATTTTTTTTTAATTTTTGAGAAAATAGTGCTATTTTGCAATTTTTCAAGCATTTCTTATAAAATCGAAACGTCGATGGAAAGTTATTCTAGGGTCGCTTAAACAATTCTTAGATTTTTTCCTAACTGAGATAATAATTGATTTAATCAAAATGTTCCAAAAGGTTTAAGGAATCCTGTTAGACCACAATATATAGGCCTAAATAAAATGAAAATTAAAAAAAAAATGTACTGGTAAGCTGACCAAGCTTACGAGAGCTGTGTTTCTTTCAGTGTACCAATTTTGTGAGAGCAAACTAGAACGCAAATTAATTTAAATACGCGCAAAGTCGGGAGAAGTTAAAAAGTCATCCACCAAGAAATCTTTAAAACGCCATATCTCGGGAACGGCTCCATAGATTTTCGAGTTTGAGCTATCGTTGGAAAGGTCTTAACCTCAACTATAATATATTAAAATATGAAGTAAATCGATAATGGCATTTTCAAAATATTCGAGTTCAAAATTTTCGAAAATTTTGATTTTGACTTTAGCGCCTCTCGCGGTCATTTCTCGAACTTGCAATGTTCTAGACATTTGTAGAGCTTCACGAAACCTTTCATTTGCACTTGAGTTGATTAAAATCGGACTTGTAGAAACCGAGATATGACATGCCAACTTTGGAAGGCTATATCTCGAGAACGGATCCATAGATTTTCTTCATTTTTGGCATAGAGCTAGATAATATTGTCAGCTATAACATATCAAAAAATGAAGCAAATCGATAATGGCGTTTTCGAGATATTCATCGAAAACTAATCGAAAATTTTGTTTTTGATTTTTGGCCCCCTAGCGGTCACTTTTGAAACTTCGGATGTTCTAGAGAGTTGTAGGGTTTGTTGAGATCTTTCATTTGACTCCGGGTTGATCAAAATCGGTCAAGCCGTTTTCGAGTTATGGTCGATTTTCGATGAAAAATTGTGGCGGCCATATTGACTAAACGGCTTGACCGATTTTCGAAAATGAGGTATCGTTGGAAAGCTCTTGATGTCCCCTACAACATATAAAAATTTCAGATTTTTACCTATTACAGGGGCTGAGATATAGCGAAAACAAAATTTTGAGGTTATCCAAAATGGCGGACGCGGGGGTGGGGGGTAAAATTTGACATCATAATCGGATGTCTTCCAGTCGATATTTAAACTTTGCCGTTTACCGCAAGTCTCTATCTATTACCGTTCTCTTGCAATTTAGCTCTGAACTCCGGACGGACGGCCGGACGGACGGCCGGCCGGAAAAAAAATTTTTTTGGCGCATACGTTTTTTGGAATGTGGGGACCCTAATTCGTGCTCATCCCAAGTTTGAGCCCGATCTGACGACTTTCGATTTTGCTCGGTACACAAAAGCTGTGTCTGAAAGAAACACAGCTAAAACTGATTCTATAAATTAAAATATAAGAACATAGGTTGGTATACTTACAATACTAAGAGCACCAACAATGTGGGAGTCATGGGGCGAAGTAGATCCCTCACGGGAGTCCTTCTGGGGCAATGTGGAGCCATTCACCTTCACGGCCGTCTCCTCGGGCGATGGGGGTGACGATGATGTGGCAGTCTCCTCGAATAAATTAACATCCGTCGATGATGGATTTGCCGGATCGGAGTCCTGAATGAAAGGGGTTTTAGGGGATTGTGAAAAAGCATTTTGCGTCTGCCATAATTAAACCCATTTAATTTTTTTTCGCCAACCGCCCCAACCCTTAGACTTTTGTAGCCTCCACACAGTAGTAAAATGTAGTCGGACGGAAACATTTTTGGCGTAGAAGGTTGGCGGGGAAGATGTGGAGATGGGAGGTGAAAAATCATCAATCATCATTAAAATTTTGGGCAATGGCGACGGAGGGCATTGGAGGTGAAATTCAATTTTAATTTTAATACATGCGGCGTCCGATAGACATCGATAGGATCAATAAATTGAATTCAACACTTTCACGACAACCCACTTAGGCTAATGAACAAACCTTGGAACACACACACATACTCCCCAACCCCCAGAAATGGCCACAAAACCATAACTTCTTCGCAAAGTAACCAATTTCCGCTTCAGTAACTAATCTCGCAAAATTTTCACTTGCAACACTTTCGGGGTTAGAAATTAACGTTTTAGCTTTTAATTAATATGCGGCTTCTGGAGAGCAAAGGGAGGAAAGTTTAGAAAATGAAGAAACTTTCAATTTTCAAAATGTTTCTTTATTTAGAGTGTTTTTCTGGGAGGGGAAATTGATTATGAAGGGATGCTAAAGAGCTTTGATAAATTGCAAAGGAAATTTTGAGGAAAGAGAATGTTAATTAATTTATTAAATAATTTAATTTATGATAGTGTGGGGCTATCGAGATGTACCAACGTGAGGGCATTTTTATGGATGGGAGTGTATGAATCTAACTCAATTAAATGTTTTAATTGGATTCGAATTATTTATCAGTTGAAAATGAAAATCTTCACCCAGAAAAATTCATATTTTCCTAGAGCTTTTAGTTCCATTTGGAGCATTATTCAGTGGCCACAGAGTTTTTCCCGGTTTAACGATTTTTTTCTTCTTTGTTATGAGAAATATTTTCGAAGTTAGGACTCCCTTAAAGGTTTCTCCTCAAAGTTCTAAGTCGTGTTTGAATTATTTGGATGCATAACATTGATTTTTGCGGAAAGCTTCGAGCGAAGTCGAAAGCTCTGGGAAAATATAAATTTTTCTGGGTGAAGATTTTCATTTCCCACCGACGAATATTCTTGAAGTAAAATTTTCAAATAAACCCTATGGTGTAATTTTTGCCAGTTCTATGAGTTCTTTACACGAATTAATAACCTTTAAAATACGTTATTATACGTTTAATTTAAATAAATAATTCTTTGAATATAAAAGCTATGAATTAAATTACAAATTGAATAAAATTTTCATCATACTTTCCGCCAAAGTTGCCTTTATTTTATGATTAAAAACAATTCACAAGTAATTAAAGTCACTCATAAATTGATTCCCCATTTATCTCTTTGGCAAAAATTTTCATCCCCCCAACCTCTGCAGCTACCCTCGGGGGTGCAGAAGAGCAAAAAGAGGCGGCGTACATAAGAGAGGTTGTATGGCAAACAAGTTATCGTCACGAAGATTTATTTTATTAATACACCCTGTGTATTATAAACAGAGGAAGTGCCATTAAATAGGACTTTTTGGAGGCAAAAAAGAAGTGAAGAGTCATGGGGGTGATCGTATTGAATTTGGCACACCTTATATTTCTGGGTGGGAAATGAAGATTAATAGATAAGCAAAGTTGACTGGAGGGAATATTGAAAGGGGTGTCTTTGATTAATTCCAATGATTTCCTCTCTTTCTCATCCACATACACACTTGCCCCAGAAAGCCCCACGGGGATGAAAATGCCAAAAGCACTTAATTTGGATATTTCATATTTCTCTGGAATTCTCTCTCAGTTCTCACCCTTCCGTATGATTTCAGGTCAAATTGAAAATCACAAAATCCCCATGATTCATACAGTTTACTCAAAAGCAGACTTCTGTATTGATTTCATCCCCCTCTGTGTCAGACATTTGAGGATTAAATTAATTTGCACTTCTCTGTTTGGACACCCTGTTTCAATGTATTCACATTTTCCTCGTTATCAATGTAATCAAGGAAAGCATATCGTGAATAATTTGCAAATGAGGATTTTTCTTTCTTTCTCTCTCTGCATTACAGAAGAAAATGTGTTTGTAACACTGGGGTTGAGGGATGAATTTTCAAAGTAGTCTTTTAGTCTCTTTAGTTTTTATTTTTTTTGTAATTTCAACCCCCTCGAGGGGAGATGCACACAAAATGTCCGTGTGAACGACGAGTAAAAGGAGAGAAAATAATCTTATCTGAGGTGATGAATCTCTCTTTTGCTGCTGAATTTGGAGCTTTCATCTCTTCCTACTTTCACGTCGTATTCCTTCACATTTTCCTCCTCAGCCCCCTCATCTCCCTCCTCCCACCACAAAGAGGAGGAAAAGTGTGCGGTAAAAGGGAGTCAGATACATTCGCCATAATATTCCGGAAATGGATGAATGTTTCACCACTCTTTTGGTTGGCATTTTCCTATTTATCCTGACATTTGATAGACAAAGTCTGACATCTATTGCACTCCCAGCACCCCCTCATATGTCTCATCCACTTTTAACCCCACAACATCGTCCCAAATCGTGGAATGGCTCACCCCCATCGCCCCCTAAAAAGCCAGATCATGGATGATGTATCCCAAAGAGTTCCCGAGATATGGAGCAATGGTATAAAATACATTTTAGCCAACTGAGGAGAACATTGACATAAATTTGTTGAAAGGCATCATTTCTCGATCCCTCTGTCATGTTCTGAACCAACCCCTCACGCGTTTTTCGAACCAGAGGGGAGGTGGTGGAGGAACATCCCATCCATGCATTCACACTAGTAAGTGAATGAAAGTTCAAAGGGTGAAAAAGCTTTCGAAATATTGCAAGAGAGCTTTTCCCTTGACGCCTAGCTATTTAAAATTTCACCATCATACATGCAACAGGGGGATGATTTTTTTTGTCCAACTATGGAGTACGTACGTACACATTTCTCACCACCATCACCCCTGTAAATGCAATACCTCTTAATTAAAAAAAATCCCCTACGTATAATTTGCTTTTTCCCAGCATTTCATGCGCTTTAGTGGCTTTTGCTCTGTCATTCCCCACCCCCCAGGAACTTCTGCATTGCAAGTTTTATTAATCCTATCTCTGTCTTTTCTGCTTTGTTTCTTTTTCTTTAGATGATTCCAGCTCTTTAGATGCTTTCCACAATCTAAATTTAATTTGATAATATTATTTTTGATGCGAAATTGCAGATTTTTAATCAGAAATACCTTTAATGATTGAAAATCTTAGAAAGTAATATTTTAGGAGGTTTAATGATTAAACAGAGGCGTAGCAAAGGAGAATGTTTGGGTGTTTAAATACCTTAAGAACTCACTTAATTTATGATTTTTTCTTTAAAGAAAAAACTAAATTATTTCTAGGTTAAAAATTAGTTGAAAAAAATTAAAAAAGATTTTTAAAAAGTTATAAAAACATTAAAAAAAATAGAAAAGATTCGTTAAACGGTTAAATAAATTTTAAAAAAAAGTGAAAAAAAGAAACGTTAATTGCTAAAGAAAGAAACGTAAAAAATTCGAGTCCGCATGAAACATAGAAACATGCAATCCTTGTATCGCGATATTTGTGGATGCTCTCAAAGAACATTTCGGAGTCAAAACTTATTCTTTGGCCTCTTCTATTCCATCTTATCGTATTACCAACTTGGAAAAGTAATTTAGTTCATTAATATTCTAGAAAATAAAATGTTTCACGTTTTGGTCGGTTTGAAATGTTTCAAATTGTATAAAACACCCGTTAAAAAATAAAGAGAAAACCCATAGTGAATAGTCTCCTTTGTATAGAGCTTTTCACGTTTTCACCTATGTTTTTTTTCCAAACTTAATAAAAATACTAAAATAAACTTACATCCTTGTTTGAGGCACCACCTTGACTTGCCGTCTCTTCGGGCATTTCAGTTGAATCCTTCGTTGAAGATGAATCATCCTTTGTTGCCGCAGCATCGGAGGATTCAATAGCGGAAGCTGTAGATGACCCTGGATCGTGCCCCAGTTCGTAGATATTAATCATATGGGCCGTTTGGGCGTGGACCATCAAGTCCCAAGGATTAGAGAAGGGATCCTTGCAGACAACACAGAGTAGTCTAGCTGCAGGCAATGGGTTCTCTGCGCGTAGAAGTAAATATTAAACCATGATGCGCTAATAAAGGATCAACAAGGGCCTTATACTTACGGTAGTTACTGAAATTCCTATCTGCTGATATCTGGTGACATTTGCATGTGAATCTGAGCTTACAGTAGGTCCTCTTGTGGTCCAACAAATCACTGAGATTGCTGAAACTCTCCCGGCAGTTGCCGCAAATGAGTGTGTCGGGATTGCCTTTGAGGACAAAACACTTAATTACTCACATGGTATAAAGTCACCCCCCTCCATCAACTACCCCATCTTGTTTGTGCAAATTCACTGCCGAAAAACTTCCCTCAACAATCCAATTCACACGTTGTTTTCAAACCCTGTGTAACAACCACCACCCGCCACATCCCATATATGCCAAGAACTTTGGGATGTGGGGGGAGTCATTAAATTATGTGTTGTGTAACATGGAAGTCAAGTTTAAGGGTTGAAATGAGATTATTCAATAATAAATACATCTTGTACAACCATAATGTAAATTAAATATGAGTGGAATAATATGAGATACTGGTTGAGATTGTATGATTAGCAAAATGCGGGAAAACATACCCCCCACGACACGGTGCGGGGATTTCGCATGAAAATTCAACGTCGTGAATGACGATACAATGTTGTAACATACTGGGTTGGAAAGACGCATGTACGTAGGGTGGGGCGGGTACCCCATGGGGGAATACCATTAAGTGAACTCTTTAGCAAGCTCTCAATCCAATCCGGAAATTGTGTGAAAATTCTCTCAATTTAGAAACTTCCTAAAACTAAGAGTACATTGTCTAGATTGCCAATGTGGGGGTTATTCTGGAATATACATAGTTAAACTCAAGAACAGCAATGTAATGGGAGTTTTGTTTGCTTCTTTGCTCATTTAGACAAACGTTTTTCAAAAAAAATAAATAAAATAATAAAGTTCAATTGGAATTGCATTAAAATTGTAACAATGTGAAAGAGTTTATTCATTTTAACATCTATCACGATACATTTCTCATGGAGCATACGCTTCAGTTTGTGAGCACTTTTATTTTTCTGTCTATGAATTGAAATATAAAATCAATAGATCAATGATGCATTTGCTTAATGCATAAAAAGCAAAACAAGATATACCAAAGGGCACAGCTTATGCTTCTACTTGACTTAGGATAGTTTTGAACAAATACATTTAAAAAAATAGTCAATAAATGTTTCTTTTTAAACATCCTTAAAAACATTTAAATTAAATTCAAAGTCCCCATTAAAATTCACCCTTATTGTGCTTCACAAAATCTTAATCTACTGCCAGACAGTGAAGATGGACATTTATCCACAATGGATGGATTTGAGCGTGTTGTTTTTGGGGGTGTGGGAAAGTTTAGTCGGGCTATTCGATACTCACTGTAGATTTTGAATGTTTCGAACAATTGCTGACCGTTGACGAGATGCTGAGAAGTATGCATTTGGGGATCTCCACCCCCGGTGCCATTAACGATGCCGTCACTCGAACCATTGTGCCCATTTGCATTACTATGGCTCCCATTGGGGAGTGGGCTTGTCGGCAGAATCATCTGCTGTTGCTGGTTCTGTGTCGTCGGCTGAATACTCAATACATTCACTTTCCCATTTATTTGTTGGACACTGACAGTCAGGCGATTCTGCTGTAGTTGCTGCTGCTGCTGCTGTGGTCCCATTAATCGTTGACGCTTGATCGGACGTGGGGCATTTGTGGGCAGGAGTGTCGATGCACAGTAGCTGCAAAAGATGAAGAAATGTGCGGTGGATGGTGAAACTGCTATATTAGTCTGACGAGCTATCAAGTAGTGGAGGGCAAAGAACTCTCGCAAAACCCACCCGCGTCTGTCTCACAGAAAAGTCATAAAATTGCGGTGAGACACCCTGTGACGGTGGGAAAAATCGCCAAACGCAGGATAAAATTCTCCTAATGACATCATCTGTTTGTGACGTCAAAATGACGTGGTGTGAGACGCGGGTGGAAGGAGCGACCACACCACCGTCTAATGAGGGAAAATAACACGACGATTCAACAGCATGGATCACCCAATTGTCACACTGTGTCGACATTGCGGGTCATTTTTTAGACGCTACAAGCAGAAAATATCCCCACCATAGTTGGAGTATCTTCCGGAAGGAAAATGAGGCAACTTCTTTGCCATATCTCTTCATGTCTGATGCGGACACTTTACGAATGGGTCGGTGTAATGAGGCATCATCCCTTTAATCAGGACAATTTTCTCTCTTTTGCGACACGGTGTCTTTTTTTTTCTGGCCACAGCGATGGGAATTTAACAATTGTTTGATTAATTTTTGATAAAAAAACACAATGATGACGTCATTCTTTGCATTTTTGCAAAAACAAACTGGAGTTTTCTCATCAACTTCTAGTGGAAAATTGTAAGTCTGCTTAGATATAATTTTTTATTCGTCCTTTAATTCACTAAAAAATAATTTTAGTGAGTTTAAAAAGACATTTTAGTCCACATAATATTGATCGAGGGGCGATGTGTTTCTTTTTTTTATTGAAAATTTCAATTAATTATCATTAAAAACTTTTACTATTATGCCAAAAAGTCAATAAAATGTCTTATTAAAAACCCATTATCTGCATAATAATGTGTAAATGCATTATTTTGAACTTGACTATACGCATTGATGATCATCAACTTCCACCTCCCTCCCTCAACGAGTTGCTATATACATAAAATTTAGATGGTAAAAGGGATCAAAACCGGAGGGTAGGTGGGTTGTATCGTGTGTATCGAAAGGAAATTAACTAAAATTCATCAGCAAAATGGATAAAGTTTTAATTTAATGTTGTAGGAGGCCTCTCCGTGCCACGAGAGAGAGACTATATATAAAATATAGCCTCGAATGAATTTTCAAGCCTCCTCCTCCCCCCGTCCAATCGCTTTTTGCTACATCGGGGAGCTTCTGTTTCTGTAATTAGCCGCATAACATATTTTACCGTAGGTTGTATAATGGAAAATTTATTTCCGTTTATTTACATAATGATATTGTTTGACTAACTTGGCATTTTGTACACCCCGGTAGTGCTTCGAGGCACATGGAGAGAGAGAGAGTGTGAGAGAGGCCAAATGATTATGGCAAGTTAGACTCATAAATATTAAATAGGGGTCTCACAACTTTCACCACCACCTTCTTTTCTTCATCCAACAAAACGCCCTGATCACTGGGCGGGGGAGGGAAGCCGTTCAACCCCCTTTCTCATCCATGCTGGTGGTTAATGGGGTGGCGTGACGGCCACCACAGGAGCCACTTGAGGCGGAAGTTTCCCGATGATCTCAAAGCGGGGTGCAAAAAATGTAAACGGAAGTCAATTTTTGTTTAAAGAAAAACTTTCCAGCCACACTTTTTTCCCCCTTCTTCTGCACCCAAAGCCCAAGAATCTCTCGTGCTTTTATCTCACACAGGGTGCCAATGCTTTGGTTGTTTATCTTCCCACCCAACAGTGGTCTTCTGCCCTTCGTCGTGCAAAGAGAGGGCGGGAAAGTTGGACAAAATAAAATTGACACGGTCGCTTAAGGCTCATTCCATGCATATTAAAATATTTCGTGACAAATTTGAATTTCATCAGGCCTCAAACACTTTTTTCTCCCCTCTCAATGTCTCCTCCAACGTAAATTGGATGACAAAGTGATTTTCAGAGCTGGCTATATTTTTTTTCAACTACCTCCTTTATAGTTCTTATACCTTCAACCCCCCCAACGAGGACTCTTTCTTCAACTTCTTCCCTCGTTCAATTAAAATTCACTAAATGGTCTACATGGGGAGGAAATGAATTTTCCATACAAAGAAAAAAAAACTTTAGCTTGGAAGTAAGTTAAAAGAGTTAATTTGAATAAATAATTATTATATTTCTTTTTCTCGTCACACTGTTTACATTCCTTTTTTCCGAGTTACAATGACTTACAAGGAAATAATGAGGACTGTGGATATTTTACTCTGAAAGTCCAGCTATATGAAAGTGTTAAAATAAAGGGAATTTTTATTTTTGAATATTTTATGCTTTTATTATTTTTTTCAATAATATGGAAAGGTTATTTAAAAGACTTTAATTAAAAAAAGAGTTTTCAGAATTTTAAACAATTTATCAGGGATCATTAACGTTTTTAATCATAAAGCTCTTAGAGCTTTGATAAAGCTTTCTTTTGTTGCGTTCTGAGTTAGTGGCCACCACAATTGGGCTGTAGGAAACTCCCTCAGTAACGTCTGACTCTCAGTCCCACGACTAAAATGCTCTAGCTCATGGTTGAGCTAGAAT
Source organism: Lutzomyia longipalpis (assembly GCF_024334085.1). Classification (NCBI taxonomy): domain Eukaryota; kingdom Metazoa; phylum Arthropoda; class Insecta; order Diptera; family Psychodidae; genus Lutzomyia; species Lutzomyia longipalpis. Next base: position 19,731,827 of record NC_074709.1, read on the forward strand.
TAACGACTAAACTCCATAACCTGTCTAGATTATCCGCTCCGTGACTATCTTTTCTTTCCTTTTTCCTCAACGCCTATTTTTCTCTCTTCACTTTCTTTTTCATTCTTCTATTCTATCGTCTATTGAAGGGTCTATAACCTGAAAGTAGTTGGCAGTAGCCAGGAAATGACAGCCAGTAAGTTATCTTTACTCCACAATAAGCTTACTTTAGCTGCAGTGGATTGGAAGTGATCTTATTCGCGGCCACCCCAAACAAATCTGAAGTTATCTTTAATTTAGGGCTATCACTCTATGAGCAGATTAACATTCATTGGATAATGAGTCAAGGGGCTACATTTTCTTTTCTTTTTAATAATTTTTATGTACAATTCCACATGCAAGCTTTGCCTTTAACCCTTTGAACAAATTCAATACAATTTTACAATCAGTGTAAAATCCCTTTCAAGAAAGGTCAGATTTAGACAATTCTCCCCTATTGCAAGAAAAATAATCTCCTCAAACAAATTCTTTTTTCCCTCTGAGATGAATTTTCAATCTGATATACTTCCATGCGGGGAACTGTATACATATTTTCCTCATCTAACCCACCGCATGCGAAATCCATCATCACTTGGGGAGCATTAAAATTTGATTAAATCTAATTTAGCACACAGAAATGGAATTAACCTGTCCGTTTACTTAGGACTATCCACCCTGTGTCTCTGGCGGAAATTGTTTGGTGCCATTGAGTAAATTCCGTTGTGATGTGGGGGAGGGGGGTGAGGGTGTAAAAGTATATTCTACCCATCGCAACATACATAATGACTCTGTACATAAAAGTACAATACAGTAGATGAATCATGATCACGTTCGCGTGTTCTGCACATAGTTTAATACACCGCTTTAATAGTTTCACGATTTGTTTACACGGGGGAGTGCGGTATATATGCACGCCCGTCGGAGTCCAACCCCCCTCCCTCCCTACTACCAGTCAGTCTGATCCAACTTCGTGTAACCCAGGCACAAAATGCTAAATCCATGTGGTGTACATCGCAAAGTACACTGGATAGGGTGGGTAGGGTGCTTGTGTTGGGAGTTGCTCGAGAAAAAGGCAAGTTTGGATGAAGACTCCAGTCTTTTTTTCTTCTTCTTCCAACCACCCACTAGCCCTCTTCGCCTACACACCACCACCCTCACCCTATGTTGAAGATAGTTTTCAAGTCTCAAGCACACCAAATGGGTTTTGTAATAATAAATTTGTTTGCATATTAAAAAATAGAAAATGTAAGGATTATACAAAATTCACTCCAATCCATTAGGTTGTATTCTACTATGTGTGTGTGTGTGTGGGTGTACAAGAAAATATGTAACGTACACAATATTGTCCATGGGTGGGTGGAGGGCGCGCGCGGGGGTGGCAAAAAGGGAGTGCAGGGTAATCCATGGGAAAGTAGAGAAAGAGAATTTTATTGTAACAAACACGATGGGAAACACGAAATTGTATAAATGTTCTCTTCATAGCATTTAATTGGAAAAGTTTTTACTTTTTAACTAAAAGACTGAGAAAGATTATCGTTCAACTTTATACTTTTCTGTTTGGTCGATTTTCATTTCATTACAGCAGAATTTAACTCCAATATTCTTGCGAGGGACACAATAAGGAACAAAAAAAGAGCCATTTTGTTTATTGTTTGGCTTGTGCTCGAAATAGTTTAGTACAACTATATTTTAAATGGAGCTACAATATTTTGCTTATGGTAGTTTGGAATTATTTAATCGCGATGTCATTTCATGATGACCCAGACTTTATTGAAATACATACATATAAAAGAAAGCACTATACTAATTATTTGTGTTTCGTTTATAAGAATGAATGGAGTGCAAGTGTGAATGTGACTGAATGTACTAAATGTTATATGTTATATGTTTTGGATTCGGCAGTCCATATAAGCTGTATAGCTTAAGACTGGGTTATGGGGGGGAAGGTAAGGGGGGTTACAACAACAAAAAAAACTAATTATTTGTTGTTTTAGTCGTTTTATTGGTTTTTTTTCGCTATTACGGAAAAACTTTGGTTAAATTCACTAAAGTTGTGAAGTGGTCAAACATTTTAAATGAATATATCAGATAATGTAGTCGATTTTTGGACAAAAATTACACAAATATTCAATGAAAGAATAAAAAACCGATTCAAATAGTCAATAACGCCGAATTTATTCGGTCAAAGGTATGAAACACCTCTGAAACAGTCGAATTATCAGAAATGATTCGATTATTATAACAGAATCAAATAGTCAAAATCGCACAAGTTTTTCAGTTAAAAGAATATATTGCAGACTGAAATACTTAAATAACACTTCTAATATTTGAATTAGTTAAAAAGACCGAAGTACATTAGTGGAAGTAGATAAAATAATTCAATTAAATTACATTTTTGCCAAAGTTATTCCACTTATAGAATTGTTTAAAATACTGTCTCTTTAAAAAAAACTGTCAAATATATTCCCACAAATTAATTGGTTAAATAGACTAATTAAATTGGTTAAATAGACCAAAGTTTGACTGAAAAGCTTTGGTGGAAGATATTTGACAGAATATTTGGCGTTTTAACTAAGGTTCTTTTAACAGTGTTAATGCTTTAAATAATCCTAAAATAAACTGTTTTGTTTTTTTTTAACGAACAAAAACTAATTTTATTTGTTGATACTCTCCTATTAGTAAAATGGCCCTTACGTTCTAGTATTACGAAAGCCCACCATTACTACTTTTCGCAAGAAGTTTCAACAATATCATCGAAGGCAGGTTTTCCAGCCAAATTTTATTTATTTTCTTTAAAAAAATGTAAATATATAAAATCTTTACAGAAATGATTCAATTTAGACCATCCTCCCCTATCAATAGCACCAAACAGAGATGTGGGGGTGAACATAAAGAATATACTCATTGATTGAAAAACCCTTTGCAATGTAAAAATCTACTGTCGGGTGTAGGAAAAATGAAAATTCTCAAGGTGCATATAAAAATGTAAAAACTATTGCACCACTGCCAATTGAATACTCCGCCAAAGATGGAATCTTATTCTCTATTCCTTCGCTTTTGTGCAAAACTTCTATTTATGCTTCCCTATGTACAGTTTTCTATCTCAAGAAAACCTTCAGTGGAACCATTCAAGTTTTCCGCAGTGAAAATGTTATTTTTATCCCAAAACTTTTCATATACTCTTTGATTTTTAAGTATTATCGATGCGAATGCAGTCAAAATGGAGATGGGATTTTTTTTGCATGTGTATGTGAAAAGTAGCTTAAAGATTTTTCAATATGAAATGAATACCTTTATGGCTGAGGAACAAAACATAAAGTTGTTGTGTTTCTTTAAATCAATACCTATTCTATAAGAAGATTAATTCAATAGAAGAATTTGATGGAATTATTTACAGAGAAATTCTTGAATTTTTTCAATGAAGAAGAAGAAAGGATTTAAAAAATATATTTGTGTGGAATTTTTGTTATTTCTTTCACTTAAATGACAGGTTTGGAACACTCTCTGAATGAAAATTAACTTTTAAATCCTTTTAGGCAGGAGCTAAAAGAATTAACACGTTTCTTATTATAAATTTTCTTTTGAACACAGACTTACCGTTGATTTTATTAACTATCAAAAGAATTGCATTTTATCTCCTATACGTTACTTGAAAAGGAATAAAATTGTATAAATATACTTTTGCACTCGAGACGAGCGTCATTTCTATTTAGAGATTCATTTCCATTAGGAGGAAAATTTCCGCTGAAGTGAATTAACCGCAAGAGATCTCGAGGAATCTCAAGTACTTCTCTCCCACCTTTTGCGGAAGGAAATCAAGCATTCAAGCCAGGTACTTTTGGTTGAGGCTTGTGGGGTGCATCTTATGTAAATAATCCCGTGCGATGGTTTGATGATGATGCTGGGCGTGCGGGGGAGGTGCTATTTGGATGTTTTATCATTAGTCTGCAGCCCCTACGTGGAAAATATTTACATAACCACTTGCGATGGTTGTGTCGTGTGTTAATGGTCCCTTGAGAGGATTTTTCCCTTCGTATTCATCCACTCGTCCCCGCCTCGTATCCCCCTTCCTCTGGTATTTGCACACCGTGATGGCCATTAGCACCTCCGTTAAATACCGCTAATAAATGAAATGAGCAGACAGAGGACATTTTATATGCTAACAAGTGAAATATAATCTACACAGCTACTACTACTGGGGTGTGGAGGGGGTTGGGAGGGTGCCCGAGGGGTGTGGAAGTTGTGAGCTGTAAATGTGACTAAAATCATGGGGAAGCTGATTTGGTAGCTGATCCCCGCGCAGATGGTTAACTTTTTTAGGCCTCATGCTTGACAAATGGTGCAAAGCCAAAAATTGGGGTCCTGCTGTGAGGGTGGTGGGTGGTAGTGAAGTATAAGTTAGGGACGACCTCCCGAGGATGAGTACGATGATAACAAGGGTGACATGAATATTCATAGCAGATTTCACTCCACTCATTTAATTTTTATGCATCACGCAAAAATTAATGAATTTTCTCTTCTGTTTACACCTAATTCCTTCACATAGCATAGAGTGATCTGGTTCAGTTGTTTGATTGTAACTTACTTTCATTAAAAATTAGATTTTTAATTCTGATTTGACAAGAATGAATGTAAATGTTCCATTTATTTAGAATGGTAAATAATTTTAAGAACATTTTCTTTCTACTTTAAATAAAGATTTAACAATTAAGAATCCAAAACAAAAAAAAAGAATTGTTTTGGACAGTCAATTGTACCTTGTCTACGCTTACTTTGACATTTTAATTTATCATTTTCTTGCTAATAAAAGCTTTCAAAGGTTACGCAGAGAGTATAGGTATTTTAAACACTCTGGAATGATTAGAATTTTTCTTTTGAAAATTCCGTTTTTTGGCGCTCATTGAATAAATTTTGTTTTGTTTTATTTTATTATATAATTTAACTACTTATATAATTCAGCCAACAAATGCTCAGCCGAAGTATAAGTAATGGAATGAAAAATGATGTCTCTATATTATTCATTCATATTTTTATCCCATAATTCTATCCTTGTATCTACGTATAGGAGACAGTTGCTTCGCCATTTTTTTTAGGAAATTAAACTTTTCTTTTTATGTGCTTTTCAAAAACAAATACTTCAATTTCACACCTTTTAATGAAGTTCAAATGAGATAATGAGTACAGGTAAATATGTAATGTTCATACAGTACATATACACTGTAAGTCAAAATTTTAGTAAACTGCTAGTAAAGTCTGTAGTAATGAAACATTTACTAAAAATTTTAGTAGTTATAACAGAAAATTTTAGTTATGTTGCCTGGAATCACTAAAATCTTTTGGCATCTTTACTAAAATTTCATTTGGCTCTTAATTTTTTAAAGAAATTAACTAAAATTTTTAGTTTTAATGCTCTTTTACTTAAGTTTAGTAGAGGCAATTTAGTCAAATTATTTACTAAAATTTCCAGTAAACACATAATTACTAAAATTCTTTACTTATGTCAACTAGAATTTTAGAATTAATGACTACAATCATTTTTCTTCGTTTACTAAATTTAACTAACTAACTTATGTTTAGACATGCCATTCAAAAATTTAGTTGATACCATTGAATTGACAAATTGTCAAGCCAATTAAATTTTTAGAAAAAAATTAGAATTTTTATTTCTTTTGTATCATTTGATAATCATTATTTCTGTTCAACTTAACTTTGCATAAATTCCTAGAAGAAAGCTTATAATTCATAATAACGTATTTTAACGAAAATTCTCAAAAACACCTTAAGGTGCTCACTTTGTAGCCTTAAATAATTTTGTTCTAAAAATTATTTAAAATATTTTTTTTTACTTATTATTTACTCACCTATCGTAGTAGTAATCCCTGTTGTTTCATCCACACCGCAGCAACAGCAATGAAAAGAGAAGAAAGAGAAAAAGGAGAAAATTAATAATATGAAAATTATTTTCCAATGAATAAAATAATGATAAATGTGTCGCACGCGGGTTAATTTGTATGGTGACATGCTATTAAAATTTAATTGTGAATTTAGGGTCAATTAAAAATTTAACGTCGTCATATGATTTCCAATTTACACCCATTTCCTTCATTCGGCGGAAAGGGGGCCTTTGTGGTGACTGCGAAGAAAATATCGCGCGCATTGGGGGTGGTAATTAAAAATGTTATGAGTGATATAAAATTTTCCATTTGCTCCCCCATTTTCTCTGCTTGTGTTTATTTTTTTTGCTCGCCCCATCCATACGTGCCACCGCCACAACCGTGAAATTCCATTAAGTGCTGCAGTGAATTGTGAGGGAATCTAATGAAATATTAACAATATTGCGTCCCATTGCTGCAAAACTTACACCAACAATGTCAAAGTGACTTTTACAAAAATCCAATAAATAACTCTTTAACCCCCGTGCACAAGTTTATAATGTTGGTATTAGATTTCCCACACTCCCCATTCACATGGTGCAAAGGATTTTTCACGAGTTTTCCACATTTACACTTTTCATGTTGGGTGGGGGGTTGCCATCGTGGGAAATGAAAGAAATCTCATTGCATTCATGGGGAAAGGAAAATGTTTTTCACTGCCACAATAAATTGTACATTGGTCGGGAATCAGAGGCACGGAGAATCCTTTTTTTCTGACCGGAGTGTGATTCAGAAATTAAATTTCTGTACCATCATTTCCTCGGGTAATTTTATTGATTTACTAAATACACCCTCCCACCCCCATGTGGATTTTCCTTTCAATCCACGTGAATAAGATAATTATTGATGATTATCGGATACGATTGTGAAAGAAGAGATCTGTACATAGAATGAATAGACTACGTGCCAGACAGACGGAGATTTTAAATTTCGAAGGAAATCCTGTGAGATTTTCTCGCGCAATTCAACAGCCAATATTGTGCAGGCAGAGAAAATTCGCAATATGTACACATTTTTTTTCAGAGAAAATAAAATAAATAGTGTGAGCCCACAGAAAGTCAGACGGATACATTTTCTTTGGGGATCTTTCGACCGAAATCAATTTTATCTGACAACCCCTGCGCTCCTCCGGGGTAGTCTCTATTATGTGTCGCACCAGAGTCTTCCATATAAATGGATTTTGATGCGGGGAAATTTAATACAACTCCCGCTACACCACGTCTTTTCTTCTATTTTTTTCTTTTACTTTTCTGCACCACCCCCATAAAAGGGTTTAAATGACGTGATGTGTGAATGTCCCTTTGAACGGCCATTAAGTTAAATTTATTTTATGAAGCTCTAGTTAGTGCTTTTCGGACCATTCTCCAGCGCATATTTTATATTCTTCTTTTTATGCCTTTTCAACACGTTTTATTGACGCGAATAGCTTTTCCTTCTGCAACTCTCCACACACCATGCCCTGGGTACGTGCAGCACCCCCAGACTTTGCCCTCCGCAAAGTAAAATGGTGGAGTTTGCAGATAAGGTCGTGGCAATTTTGACTCAATTTTCACTTAAGTGGAAAATTGAGTAACAAACATAAAACGCGCGGAGTTGACATTAAATAACATTTTCAAAAGGGGTGTGGGTAGCTGGTGGTTAATCTAAATCACACCCAAGTCAAAACCCTTAATTTTATAAGAGAGACGTGATTTAATTATTTAGCCTGAATCTCTACTTTGATTTCCATTTGTGGAAAAATTAATTTTAAGGCTTATAATTTAATTTCCTTTATTTTTTTTTAAGGGGAGACCGGACTTAGGACTTAGGATGGAGTGTTTAAGTAAATTAGGGGATATTTTTGTACTGAAACGCGAAAGAAAAATTTAAAAAAGAAGTTTTTATTTAAGAAAGGAGTTTAAGTAACATTTACAGATGCATCTTTCGGATAGAACGCAATTTAAATCTAATCTACAAATAAATTGTAGGTAAATCTAAAACGAATCTTTATTTTAAAGAAGACTAAATTTTGACTATATTGACTTTACGAGGTATAGGCTATAGGTTAGCTTAAACCGTTTAAACCGACTTTAGGCGCTTTAAATCAATCAATCTTACATACTGTGTATCGAAGGTTTTTTTCCCTCTTCATGAGGTCTGTAAATATTTTTTTTTCAAAGTTTAAAATAAGTAATATTACGAAAGAAAATGAATCTATTTTAGATCTAAGTTGTTTTTCTCTAATCTTATTTAATTTCCACCACAAACACGACCCGAGTCCCACAATTTTTTTTAAAAAGGGTTAGGAATGTAATACAGTCCGTCGACAAAAATAATGCAAAAGGGAATTAGAAAAAATATTTTGTTTAAAGAAAATTAAAAAAAAACCTTTTTTCTGTTCACTTTATTTATTTTTCACTTAAAAGCTCATTTATCCCTTTGTCAATTTTTTCAGGATAACCAAAATCGGATAGTTTTCGATTAAAGAGAAAATAGCACTTTCAGCTTAGGGTCGACTGTATCGACTATCAAAAATCAACCCCTTGCCCTATTTCGACTACTCCGAATGATTTGGATGGAACAAAAATTGAAGCTTTCAGAGCTTTTTTTTATTCATCAAAATCGATAAAATTATTAAAAAAAAAAGTTATACATTCCGGAGGCGATGCTGCACCCCTTTTTCGGGGGATTCTTTTGGACTACAGAGGAATGCAATTAAAAGTGGGTGCAAATTGGAAAATTCATTTAGATGCGGGCATGGGGGTGGAATGACTTTAACCATCCTCGCTCAAATGTCAGTTACAGTGACAATTGATACTAATTTTTCGCCCATTGGGGAATGTCGTATGTGGCACGCAGATAGAGAAAGACATTCTCTAAATGGAATTGCGTGGTTGGTAATTCCATTGAAATTTCACCCTGCCATGGGGAATCACACTGTGAAAAGCCCGGGCATGTCAATTTAAATACTTCAATATGTGGATTTGGGGGGAGGGGTTGGGCCAAAGGGGTGGGATCATTTATTTTTATTTTTTGTCAAGTGAAGCATATTAACGGGAGGATGGTCTGTGTGAGTTGTTTACTCAATTGGAGGATATTGAGGAAAAATTCAAGCAGTCAGTTGAACAACGCAATCCTGTCGTTCTTTTTGGAGAACTTCCTCCACAACTCGGTTGGTATTGCACACAACCTCGCACCCATGTTATTCTGGGATTCGGTTGGTTGAATTTTGGGGATGGTTCGTTGGCAAATATTTACTCAGGGATTTGTTCCCGCCATGCGCTAGTGAATGGATCTGAAAATATTTGCTTAAATCTGTTATTTTGCGTGTTCTTTCTCCCACTTTAGTCGTTCTTTTTTTCTGCGTCTCTCCACCCTCTTGACTTTTCTCCCGCACCCTAACACACCGCGTGTATCTATCAGCACCTAAAACTGACTTCCTGCACCACTTTTTCTTCCCACCTACGCAGCCCCTTTTTTTCTCGAGGGGGAGGTTTTCCCTCAACACATCCATTAAACTTTATCGTTTCTCGTACTTCCCAAATCAATCAATTGGTACATAATTCAGTAACTTCTTGATATTTTGCCTCTTCGTTCCTTCTCTCTGGCAAGCATGAGAAGCTCATAATTTTTCAGCTTTTTTTTCACACACTTCCCGCATTTTCTGTGATTGATGCTCAAGAGGAGTCTCAATGTGTTGGAAACATTCTTCTTTTCATCTCCCGCATGTACCCCACACGATTTATTAGTGACGCACTTCTATCGTCCACCGCATTTTTGGCAAAACGTGGTGTGAAATATGTGCAAAACTTATGTCAAAAGTTCATTGTGAGAGATAAAATGGACAAAAAAAACCAAAGGAGAAGTTTGATAAATATTAAGAGTGTTCTGAAGGAGTTTATTCATTTTGAGACTCTAAAATCTTTTTTTGAAAGTTTTCAGGAAGGAAAATATTGTTGAGAATTACAAAACTTTCAACTTGAGTTAAATTGATAGGTATGAAATTTATGAAATTAAAAAAAATATTTATTTTTATGTTATTTGATACGCGATATGTGAAATTGTAATAATATTTTTTATTTGCAATGGAAGAAAGATAGAACGAATTAAGAAAAATTGAAAGAAAATTGCATAAACCACGCCTCCATTGTATGTATGTTATATTCGTTCTTTTTGCATAAAGCATATGCTTTATCGTTTTTGTAGCACTTTTGAAAACTTAACCAGTTAGTCACGTTTGATCAATAATTCCTAGGAACTTTCTATCCATGATTTGAAATATGTTTACGATAGAGCATTAATGCATTTGCTTCTTGCACAAAAACGTAACATGGGGGCATAAATGAGGATTAACTATTAACCGAAATTTTCTAGAAGAACAAAATGGAAAATTAAAAGGAATCTCTCAGCTTCTTTCAAAAGTTTAATAAGACTCTACGTCAATTTTTTTTATATCTTGAGCGTCAAAATGAATAAACTCCTTTTTTTTAAATATTCATTCGGTTCATAATTTTGCACCAAAAAATTTTAAAAAATCCAGCCTTTGATAATCCCATCATCAACTTACCAATCATTTCCTGTTTTAGTAACATTTTGGCGCTTCCTGCCAATCTGATGGGGCTTCGGTTCGGCCACCATGTTAACATCTGCAAAATGTAAAAAAAAAATTTGTCAAAGCATTTCTATTACCTAATATGAAAAGTTTTCAATACTCATATTTTTGCTTTTGTATCTGACAAAACAGTCATTTCAAATATGGTAGTTTTCGTCTATTTCACGTATTGTGGACACAAAGTGAATTGAGTGGAATGATGTTGTGTATGAAACAATATAACTTCAAAAAAAAAAAAACGTTAATAAAATATTTGTGAGTGAAAAAGTTTGTTAGAATAACACTTATTCCAATATTTGTGTGGGATGGATTTAGATTATGTGAAATTGAATAAATTTTTATGAATGCCTGAAAGCTAAAATTCATCCCATTTCTTTTTTTTTAAAGAAGAAAAATATTTTTAATAAAGATTAAAAAACAATAAATTGGTCACAAAATAATTCAAATTGGAAAGCTTTTTTTCGTCAGTTCCATACGAAATAGATTACGAAATTTGTATGTTGCACAGTTGAAAAATTATTATTTTATTAAAAATACAAAAAATATTATTGGTGACGTCATAGTTTAAATTTTGGGGAAAAGTTTGCTGATATTTTCAAACTAATTGTAAGTGGAAAAGTGAAAGTTTCTTTGACGATTTATTTCTTTTATTTAAGTTTTCTCAAAATAGGAAACAAATAAACTTCTTTCATTCTAATAATAAATTAAAATTTATCAAATTTTCCTGAATTAATTAACATGAATATATTTTTGTTTTTTGTTCTTTTTTAATAAAAATCCTTCCCTGTGCAATAGTCAGGAGACGTATGAAATTTTGTGGCAAAAAATCCTCTATTTTATTTTCTGCTTCATCCCCCACAGGTGTATCACTTTTTACTGCAACAGTAAACCCCTATTAGGGGAACACATATTCAAGGGTGAAGCCACACAGTTGAAAATAATTCCCCAAAGTATGCAAAACTATCCGTTGTGGGACCTTCTGCAACTACGAGTGTGGAGTTTATTATTTCATAATAATTTATTTGTCCTGGTGTTTGAGTCTCCGGAGGCAATGTAGCTGCATGAATAGCATATTTTAGTGTCCTATATAAACTGCTGGTGCATATAAAATTTCCTCAAATGGAAAAATTTATGAGATTTTCAACTAAAAATTCATCTCACCTTTAGCTCAAGGTAATCATCACCCATAAAAAAATACACCACAGCTGCCTAATTTTTCCTAATTGTCCCACAAATTAAATAAATAACATAAAAAGAGCCGCAGAATTGGCTGAGGCGATTGAGTAAATTAACTTGTACACCGCTTGACAGTATTTCATCTCATTTTCCTTTTTTTCTTTGCCCTCTCAAAGTAAATACTTAAGATACCATCATGTGGTTTTTGTGCAAAAAAAAGAAGAAAAAAATCAAAAGAGTTTGTTGCATTATATTTTGGGAAATGGCCATGCTGCCAAATTGTCTATCTTGCCTAAAAATATTTCTCTGCCTCGTCATCTTGATCTATAAACAGACACGTGAATAATGCATAGGAAAACACGAATTTCGGGTGTTCACAGCGCTGCTCAAATTCCCAAAAAGCACCACCTTAGGCTACGTGTTTGGGACGAAATTCGTTCATCGCTTTCAATACGTCGGTGGTGTTGTTGTTGGTGTTAGATTCAATTGAGCTATTTGATTTATTTATTTTTTCTAAAACCCAATCTCAAATCCACTCAATTAATCTGATATTGAGACAAGCATGGGATTTGTTTGTGGGATAACCGAACATGGTAAATATGCTTTGGAATTGAAATTGTGAGAAAAACTCTCATTGATGATTCACGGAATTTCTCTGCAAATACATTTCTGTTTGTTGTGGAAATACAGAGAAAAATTATTCTGAATTTGGATTTCTTTCCGATATCTAAGCCTGTCAAGATTTTTAAAAATAGACCTAAGTACTTTAAGTTAGCCCAAAGTTTTTTTCAAACTAGGATTGAATTCAGGCTTTAAAGATTTCAAATTTAGATCAGTTTAAATCGGAGCTGAATACATTTTTGGATGATTTTTCTGAATTTCTGTGTACAAAAATAGCTAGGTGTATAGTTTGATAGTCTTTATGTACTGAAATAGGTAAAATGAATCTAAATTCATTCATGTTGGCGGTCCACATGGGTCAGGAGACCCGAAGACCTTAGGGAGGGGTGGGAGTTAAAAAATAAATAAATATAAAAAAAATAAATTCATTCAGTCCCAGCTTGACCTAATCTTAAAATTTTAAAAGTTTGACCTTAAAAAACCTAGGCATGGCTTTAAAAAAAACTTAGGCCTAGCTTGAAAAAACTAAAGCTTGATTTTAAAAACTTAAATATAACTAAAAAGCCTGGTTTAAGAAAACTTTACCCAAGCTTATTCAGTTTTAATTTAGCTTTAAAGTCATGTCCTAAATGTCTTAAAATCCTGTTTTAAGAATGAAAACTAAACTACTTAAGAAGACTTTAGCAAAATCTTTCCTTTTAGATAAGAATAAAATTCCAATTATTCTACAGATAAAGTATTTCTGATCCGGTAAAAATTTGCCAATAAATTGCAATAGGAATTGGTAACAGATGGCGTTGATCGTAATGAACGAAATCTCCGTAACGGATTTATAGATCTTTGATTTCAAGCTATTTAAGATTTTACCGTCTTTTGCGGTCATTTTTCGAAGTTATAATTATCTGTTTTATTTACATAATTCTTTCCCTGATCATTTTCTGTCCCAAAAATGCCTTTGATACGAGAAAAAAAAGATAAAATTTGTAAATAAACCATCAAATATCTCTATCTGAGGATGCTGCCCCTTGCCAGGATTTTTTTCTTCCATAGTCAGATTGTGGAACTGATGCCAAATCCGTTACCACCCTTTTCACTTTCACCCCGAGAAGGATTTTGGTGTTTAGCACGGATAAGGAGACCACAACACAAGTCTTGCATTAACTGCTCCAAAGAATCTCCACCAAGTTATGAACCCTCGGGCTTTAATGCGAATAAAACCCCCATGCAGGGCATGCGAAAGGCATCATGGATCGGATGATGAACATTATCTACTTTTGGGGAGACTTCGGTGGAGGTATACTCCACGTTGAGCCTCCTCTTCAACCGCAAAGCCCATCCAAAATCGCTCAAGTCTCTCGGAAGTTATATATGTTTTTTTTTGCACCCTCCCACCACTTTACTTTCTCCCCTTCGCGCTGAGGCTCTTCTCACACACCGAAAAATGATAATATACTAAAGTGGTGAAGCGTTAAATGTTGCCTTCCCGTGAAATGTTGAAGCACGTTCCCCAATGGGAGCATTTGGGGGTTCTCTCTCCCACTTGTGGGTGGTAAAATTTTAGATATTTCAGCGAGAGCTTTAGCCACATTGTTTACATTATGCAGCATAATGGCAATAATTATCATAAATAAGTATCGCCAGCAATTTTCATTTTGACCTCCAACATTGTCTGTACCTCAAACAAAATGCCATATTAACTGAAAAGGGAGCACCACCGGCACCACCCCTTATATATTGTCATGCTCTGTGTATTGAACCTCTCATCCGAGGGGGCAATGTTATCAGTAAATTCATTGTTGGCCGTAATCTCTTTCACCCCAAAACTCCAGTCCCACATTTCTTCCCGACAAATATTGTTACATATTATGTTGAGCATAATTTACCTAAAGTCTGGCTAAGTACGGTACGACCATCCTCTCCATGGCAGGCATTTCTCGCATCGAAGGGATTTGTGAATTGGACGAAAGCATAGCCCTTGTGCATGGAGATTCCTGCAAAGTGAAACACAACAAACATTGATTAAGAAGAGTTCAATTTACAAGGAAATGTGATTGACATGATGGGGTGAATAGGGTCATTGTTTTCACTCCAGATCGTAGACTTCTATCTTCGGTTGAAAAGCAATTTTCCGAGCTTTTCCTGTACTTTTGCATTATATTAAGAGAACTATACATTATGCTAAAGAAAAGCCTACATATTGAAATTCTTAGTTGAAGCGTTGAAGCATATGCTTCATAGGGGGTATCCGAATTAGCCATTTTCGGTTTACTTAGATGCAACCGCTGCAACTCTCTTAGCACTCAAAAAGTCTTGTAAAAGACGAAGTTAATCCCCAAATTCTTCATGAAAAATGAATCAAAATATTTCACATAAAATAGGGGCGTGGCTTTTATTAATTCTTTGATATTTTAACGCAAAGTTTTCTTATTCTGCTGATTCGAGTGGAGAATCTGTTTGTTTTCTTTAATGTTTTAAGATTCTTTATCGTTTTTTTATAATATTTTTTAGGTTGTTTCATTGATATCATGGGAAGATTAAAATGAATAAACTCCTTTAGAAGAAGTAAAGAATAAGCACTTTTCTTTAAAATTCATTTAAGATTAAAATATTTTTGGTAAAAAAAATTGTCTAAAATCTCTTAACATAATTTTTATTTAAAAAATCCATAAGCATAGAAGCATAATAATATTAAGAGAGCCTTAGCATAAAAATGTCGTGCTCTTTAAACCCTTTTGGAAAATTATCTCCGCATACTACCGAAAACCTACTTTTACACGCTAGAAGGAGCCTCATATGGGGCCGGAAGTAGTGCCATGGTGAAACATCGAAATTCCCCCAAATTATTTATAAACTGTGAATGTGCATTAAAAATTCACAAAATATGCAAAAGAGAATATTGGATGGAAAAGGAGGGATAAAAAGGAGCACCTCAAAAATGGAAATACAATAACGGCCAAATTGATGTTAGAATAAAATATTTCGTGCACCAAATTATTCAAACAATTTATTATGCTGTATATTCCATCTCCGCCATGTACATGAAATTTTCCACCTATAATCCCTTTCTTCCTCCCCATTGAGGCTCTTTCACCGTGAAAACTTCAACCCCCATCACTCCCTTACGACTACGTCGTCCTCTTGCCACCCTTTTGGGGGTGCTGCCTTATACCGCGTGTTTCCGTGATAGTGGAAAATTGTGTGCGAGAGAGTGTGCGGAAGGTTGGTGGAGGCACCAGGCGCCTCCATACGCCTTTCCCGGTGAATATTTCCGAAAAAGATATGAAAACATTTGTATATTTTGCATGTGAGAAGTGTTTTATGCGGGGTTTTATGACCCTCGGAAACACCATGCCACAGCGTCAATGCCGTATAAATGGGCGCAATGTGTGGGGCCGCAGGGGTTCTTTTCGACTCTGGAGTGGGAGAACCGGAACTCCAGCCCCCAAAGGGGGAAGAGGAATGGGGCAATGTGTGGTGCTGAAGTGGGTGGGAAGACTTAAAAGTATGTTAAGTGGAAAAATCGATGCAAGTATCTCACACTTCATCGCCACTTTGTACTTCAACATGCTTCCTCTCTTGATACTTCCACCAGAGGAACCTTCCCTTTTCACCCCTGAGCACCCATTCCTCACCCTTTGAGGCCTTTCTTGTCTGCCTTTCGGGCTTTTTTGGCACTAGACACGGGGGTTGAAAATGATATTCTCTATACTAGCGGGTGCGGTACTCAGAAAAGAGAGAAAGGGTTGGCCCCGGGAGGAGTGGCGTTCCTGTGAGTGAGAATGTTGCACATGGGGTTGCGGGTTGTGGGGGGGAAAGGGAGGGAGAAAAGAAATTGCCATACGGACTAATAAAAGCTTTCCACTTACCGGCTAGTCGACCGTATCGCTGAAACATTCGTTCAACGTCCGTTTTCGAGCACTGAAATGTGTTGAGGTTTCCAACAAAAATCCGAGAATTCACCGCCTGGGGATCCTGGGAGTTGGTTTGGTTGGACAATTTAGACATCTTCATTTTGATGTTTTCTGCAAAAAAAAAAGAAAATGGTCTTTCAGTTAATTTATATATCAAAATAATTTATTTATGATTTACTATATGGTGCAAAATTCAACTTGATATGATTTATATGAGTTTTTAATTCTATTTAATGCCTCTGAAATTTTCATGGGTATTTAAGTGCCTGCAAGAAAGGAGAACAGAGCACGATATACAGAGGTTAGTGACTTCATAAAGGTTCCAAACATCGTCATGTCGTGAGATTAGCGTCTTTTCGGGTAGAAAAATAGACCTTTCAGTGTTGGAACATTTTTATTTTCTGCATAATGTAGAAAATTTAATCTTCAAATTGATAATTTTGTGAATAAACAGAACAATTTTTATATTGCTGAAAGAATTGAATTATTTGCTTAAGAATAAATGATTTTCTTTTAGAATAGAATAATTTACTGATAAAATAAAACAATTTTTTGACAGGATAAATGATTTAAATTAAATTAAACAATAGATCTAAAGAAGTAGTTGAAAATAAAAGAATTTGCTGACAGAATAAAATAAATACTAACAAAATAAAAAAATCTGCTGATAGAAGAAAAAACTTTGCTGAAAGAATAAACGAATCAAATCACATTTAATCACAGAATTAATGAATTTGCTGACAGAATAAGAGCATTTGCTTACAGAGAAAAAGACTTCATTATAGAAGAAATGACTTTGTTTACAGAATAAAAGCTTTGCTTACTTTCTGACAGAATGCTCACAAAATAAAAAAAAATCTGCTGATATAAGAAAAGAATTTGCTGAAAAGAATAAAAAAATGTGCTTGCAGAATAAAAAAGAAAATAAATTTAATTTAGTTCCACAATAAAAGAATTTGCTGATTAATTTAAAGAATTTTTTAAAAGTACAAAATATTCAGTTAGAATTTAAGTTTTTGGTCGCAAAAAGGCAATTCTCTCCCACCATAAAATGAGCGGAAAAGACTTTCTTCATGATCTCCATAAAACCCAAACTCTTTATCAATATAAGAAGGGCCTAAGAGATTCTTAAAATTGGGGATGAACTTTTGTACATTATTTGAATTGATTGTAAAATAAGATTTTGCTTTAGTGAAGTGTAAGAAAATTTGAAGAGCTTCTTCATCCCTCCCAATAGGGCATTACCAGGTATTACGTGAAGACAAACAACTTGTGGGGGTATGGTGGAAGTCATCTGGTCGTAATACCCTTTGCAATGTCAAGAGTGTGAATGCGTCATGACTTTGTGACCTGCGATATTTGTCATGGAGGACGGCAAAATATGAGGGAGACATTTATACATAATAATCCGTGACAGTGACATCATCCAAAATGGGCTGAACCCGCACTTACAGGGGGTTGTGTGTATGCGGGGGAGGTGGCAGCCCCCCCCCCCCGAAAACAGACAGTTAGAATCGGCAAGCATGGGCTTGCAAGGGAATAGTCTCGGGTAATTAATTCCTCGTCATTGCCGTGAGACATGTCACGTTTATGGGCTCATATTTACTTCATCCCAGTCTCATGGAGCTTCGTATACTAGTCTCCATGTGGAATACCCACTCTTCCACATATATAGTTCTCCTCCTACCATGTACGTAAGCATACACAGTATAAGGTAAAGGGGAATTGTACATTGGGATGCATCATTTTCCGGGGCTCTGCTCGCCACCACATTGGGGATTTCAACGGAGAGTTTCCTCTATTTTGTCCCCAAGGGTGTGATATGCCATGAAATCACGTGAGGGGTGAAGGGACCATATTCTTCTTCAAATGGGGACTGATTTAATTATTCGATTCGCCCAATAAACTCACCTCCACCCCCCCCCCCTCATGTTAACCTTTCTCTGGGTGTAAATCACTCCAGTTTCGGTGTCAGCTTTAGTGGAAGAATGACGCTCTAGGGGTGTACTGTGAGTGTTCTGAATGGTGTGATTACCTGGCAGATGTCACATTTAGCATAAAATGTACATTTTGTATTCGGACTTTGTGGCTTAAAACTCAATATCAATGAAAGGTTGAACATGAAATGGATTTTAAAAAGTTCTAAGAATTCCAAGAATTTTCTGCATTTCCCTTTTTTAACAAATAAATGAAAAGTTTGTTTTTATTCATAAAATAGATCATAAAAGGAGCAAAATAGGATAACACTGTTAAACATAGATTTTCATTAATCATAAATGGGAAATTCTGTGACTTCTGCAGATGGAAAATCATACCAATTATTCCTTTATATGTGGCCTTTATATATGATAAATTTATTCACCTGAAAACCAACTCAAAATCTCACGTTAGAGGTGAAAATTGGTAGAACTTTCTGCCACACTAGTAGATTATGCACTAATTCGCGGGGTAAACTGATGAAAATTGAATAGCATTTTCTCGCGCGGGAACTTCATTATTTCACCCATTGTCAGGGATTTCCATATAATAAAGGCGAAAGGCAGGGGGTGGATATACAATGCAATACCAAAACGTTGGAATGCTCTATATATCTATACATACATATATTTTGTGAATCTTTCCAACTCACTCATTTGCAATCCACCCACAGCACACCGGCGGCTTGGGGGTGGATGAGGAGGAAGGCCCTTCTCACTAAAGCAAATACTAAAGATAATTTCTCACCCTCCGTGTTAACAAAGTTTATACAATTTAATAGTGTTAATGCCAGTGGAATGGTTGGCATGCAAATTTATAGCTATATAGCTGCGCATTATGTACATAGATGAGTTGTGTGTATTGTGTTAGTGCAAAACTTGAGGGGAATTTAAAGTTAACAAAATACAATGATGAGGATGTTTGAATGCGAACTTTTTCTCCCATGAAAATCATGGGCCAAGAGCTATATAGTGTTTTGTTCGCAGGGAAAAGATCTATGGGAGGAAAAACGGTGAAGTACTATGAAAGAGTTTATCTTCCCAAAAAAAAACTCTCTTTTTATCCCTTTTCGCGCGACACTCTCAATTCAGAAGTTAAACACTTGGAAATTGGAAATCACATTTTGGAGAAAAAAAATGTGCTTTATGCACTTACCGATAAATTTTCCGGCATAATATGGAGCTTTTGAAAGAGTTTAAAGGAATTGTTTTTTTTTTCCTTTTTTTCCAAAAGAATAAAACATTTTGTTTAATCACATCGAAAAAAAACTTTGGTTGAAATAGCATAAAATGGTCAGCGAAAAGACATTTTAGCCAAATATATTAATTATTTTAACAGATTTTTTGAGCCAAATTGATAAAATTTATTCAATGAAAGGATAAAAAATCCGATCCAATCAAGAAGTTTGAAGTTATTTGATAAAGGATACGATATAGTCAAGAGAAGAGAAACTAATGGGTTAAAGAGCTTAAAATAACTGAATGAAATAGTCAAAAAGCAAAAGTTTCAGTTAAGAGATACTATAGCTGATTAAAGTAGTCGATTTAACAGAACTTTATTTATCAAAATATTAAAAGTTCTTCATTCTTAAGAAAAAAGTTTGACAATTTAATTGTTTAATTAACTAAAGTTTTATTAAGAGTGTAAAACTGTACTACATAGAACATTCTAGTAATTTTTGCCATACCTACCTATAATTTAAAAAAATTTCTAAAGAAAAATTCACCCGTCGAGTCGTTGTGTTTGGAACATATAAATGTTTAGGCAATAAACATGCTGAAAGTTTGCTCTTTTTAGTGACGGGATTTTTATGAATGGACGTAAAAATACCAAATTACTGTAAATATGCAGTTAGTAAATATTTACAGCCTCACCACGCAAGACCAATAAAACAATTTCTCACGTGATTTCTTTTAATTAAGAGCAAAATTTCGTGCTTTGGAAGAAAACTCCGCAAGTTCACTCCGAAAGCTCCTTCGGGGTGAAATGCAACATTTAATCAATTAGAAGTTTTGAAAAAAATCCCCTCTTTTTTTTCAATTCTAATGTCGAATGCATAAAAGTTGTGAGCTTTACGTGAAAGAGAGATTCTGATTTTATTTTTATTTTTCTTCCACATTCAACCAAAGAGTAGGTAGGAATACGTAAAAGTTTTCCACATTTGATTCGCATTTCATGCTCAAGCTCGGAGCTTTTTTTTTGTTCCTCCACGCCGCCCCGAGGAACGTGTCTAACTACTTAATGTTGGGTTGAGCTTAAATGAAATGAGCTTAAACAGGTGTGCAAAAAGTCAATAGAAATTCTCTCATGTTCCACACAGCCTCGGCGGGATTTCGTGGGGAAGTACGCGATGAATTGGAAAGTGCTATAAATCAGCTGGACTCATTCTCATGCGGTGTACGGAAACGACAAAAAGCGCATGAAAGCTCGGTGAATGTAATTATTGTTCATACATGACACTCAAAGCTCAACCCACACCCACAGACCTTTTTTCCCCAACACCCCTATCCACCCATTGTACAACAGAGTGGAGATATTTCACACTGTAACGATGCGTGTTGGAAGCAGCAAAATTGCGACATGGAAAAATGATGAAAAAAATTTTCACCATGAGTGGGAAAATGTGAGAGAAAATTCGCTAAAAAAAATATTTCTACAAAAACTTTCAGTGTTATGCAGCAAGAGGTTTTTAGCTCGTTTTGGGGAGTATTTTGATGTGATTTGACCTTGTTTTTTTTTATTTAAAAAATTGTGTTTATGTTTTGTTTTTATTTTGTGGAGATTTTTGAAAATATTTTGAGTTTCGATTTTGAAAAAATTTATTTGTTTTTTTTTTTACAAAGTATAAAACAACTTTGTCAAGAATCATCAATAAATCATTCAGTACGAATGGTTTGTGCATTATAGAAGATTAAAAAAAAACATAATCGTGACGTTATTATTTACATTTTTAGCGATTTTTTGACGACTGTTTTCAAGTTGATACTGTCTCATAATCCGAATATTCCCTTCAGATAACGCTAACCAAATAACTATTTTCGGCTTGAATTTAGTGCTTCTTTTATCCTCGAGTTTAGTACTTACTTTTTAGACTTCAATTCAGTACCTTTTCAGATTTGATTTGTGTTTTTTAAGCTTGAATTAAAAAAGTTTTTTTTTCTCTCTGATCTAAGCCCTTTAAAGACCAAAAACCAAACAGTTCTTTCCGATTGAATTTAGTACTGTTTTTTTTAAGCTTTTGCTCTTCAATTTGAGTTGTTTTAGGACTAAAAACCAAAAAAAGTTTACTTTTTTTTATTACTCCCACCCCTCCCTAAGGTCTACGGGTCTACTGACCCATGTGAACCGCCAACAAAAGAACGTTTACATTAAGATTGAATTAAGTATTTGTTTAGGCTCTTGCCCTGTAATTTGTCTTTTTATGACGAAAAACTAAGAGAAGTTAATCTGTCGAATATTTTTATTTCTTTTTGCAATAACCACCCCTTTGGTTCTGATTGCTTTCCCAAATACGTAAAAATACGGCTTTAACCGTACAGAAACGAATAAACTCCTTTTTAAAATAGAAAATTCAGTAGATTATTAATAAATATAGTATACTAGTCAACCCGAGCCCCCAATCACGTGTGAGCAAACTCCATTTTAAGCTATAAAAGGGGGGCTATATATTTTTAAAATAAAAAATCCCGTTATCTGACCCTTCAACAGGTAGAAAATGGGAAAAAATCATTTTTTCTGTGGGGGCGCTATAAAGGGGGGAGGGGGCGGAATCCCATATAGCGCTTGCAACTCGTCTTGACCCCCTCTACCCCCATACCAAATTTCATCAAGATCGGCCCAGCCGTTTCGGAGGAGTTCATGTGCCACAGACAGACAGACAGACAAACAAACATTTCAGCTTTATTAAAATATTTGAAAAAATAAATGTCAAATCTGCGCTCACAAATTTGATTTGAATATCTAAATTAAAAATTGTTCAAAAGTAGAATTTGATTTTATAGTTTTATATTACCTACATTTGCTCGATTTCAACAAACACTTAAGGGTGAAACAAAACAAGCACAAGAGCAGGGTAAATTGTAGAATAGGGCAAACGATAAACTTTTGAACTTGTTTGTCTCTTATGGGAAATAAAAGAATTGGAAAAGGGGGTTGGGTACATTGGTCTTTTGAATTGTAGCACCAGGGAAAATTGCAGCAGGTTCATCGTGTGCTCACACCCTGTGCTGTGTAACCCAAAATGTAGTTTAGTAGTGTAGGAAAATAGGATAAAACATCAAGTTTGAGTACTCGGAGTGTGTTAAAGTTTGAAAATTTATGGAGTCAGAGATTGTCTCACTCTGTGAACTCCATCGTGAAGTTTTGTTGTTACCCCCCAAAATGCAAAAACGACTTGGCCTTAATGGGATGAGGGGTGAAGCAACAATTTAATAGAAATTGCAGACAAATTCCCAACGTATTGGAAAAGGTTCTGGTGTGCAGAAAAAAGGACGTTTTTTTTACAAATAGTAGCAGGAAAAGGACAAACTTTCCCATGTTCTCCTTTTTTCTGTTACATCTCCAGCACTCTGTGAGTGGACTCATTTCTTCTTACTTAACTTTTTTCCCCAAACCATCCCTTATTTTTCCAAGGACGACGGAGGAATTATGTATGTATATAGCATTTAAAAATGGAATGAGTAAAAGAAAAAAAATGTCCTTATAGTTGCAGTTTAATGGTGGGCTATGCGAAGGAGGGTATATATGGAATAAACTGTGGGGGGATGGAGAAAAAAATGACGTGCTTTGGGGGGATGGGGGTGGATGTAAATGCAATAAATGTGAGGTGCGGAGAAAAGAGCAAAATCTCTTTTACAAATTTGTTGTGTGCAGCTGCAAACGGGACGAGAGAGGGCTTGTTTGCCAGACGAGACGAGCTATGAAATTCCAAAAAGTGTATTATTTACTTTTAACATCACAAACGAGAGCTTTTTCCGCCATTGAATATATCAGAATATTACATAAGGACGAAAGCACGTTCACATCTCATGGAATTCATCTTCCCCGCACTCGCCCTCCTAATATGTAGAGTTGAGTGAGAAAAGAAAAAAGCTCTGCATTTGCGTCCTTCTCTTTTGTCACTCGCAACTCTCGCGTATTATTCGCTCTAACAGAGCTTTTCTGAATTCTTTCCACTCTTCCATCCACAACTTATAGTGACGAGGTGTATAAATTTTTCATATTTTCGGGAAAGCTCTTTTTTTTGCCCTTCCATCCTTAGATGAGTGGTGGTGGTGGTGGGGGAAATGTGGAAAGCTCTAGCGTGAGTGTAAGTGAGTGCTCCACATCGTATATGCTGTGTAAAGTCATAAAGAAATTAAAATATATCCCCGAATTATATTCCCTTTTGTTGCTGTCAACCATCAAGTTGGTGGAATAAAAGTTATGAGTACTTGAGGAATTTTCATCTAGTGGGAGATTTTAGAAAATAAATTTTCATGAAGCATTTTGCAAAACTATGAAACTCTATTCAAAAGCTCATGAATTTGCTTGTAATGGAATTATATACATACATTGTTTAACAATTATTTTTACGGGAACATTGCGTCTTAAGATGTTTTCAACATTCTGACTCGAGTCTCTTCTATGCATATATGGGAGTTGCCGTGGGTCAAGGAAAGAATTTTAACTTTAAATTTTTTTATTTAAGAATTTGTTTTGCTAGAAACTTTTCAATTTTCACGGGGAAAAATAGAAAAAAATCCGGTAAAGATTATACATAAAATGCTAAAAAAAAACACGAACATTGCCCATTTTTCCCCGTTCAATGTTTCAAAACTTTTACATCAATGTTTCAGAGCGACATACACATCGATGAAACATTGTCACGAATGTTTTAAAACAAGTAAACTGATGAAGAGAACAATAGCTGCTCTTTTTTGCATTTAGTGAGAAATCTTAGCCCGATTTTTAAAATAGTTTTTCCCAGTGAAAATTTCAAAGGTTTTAAACGATTTCTTGTTCTTTTTTTGATTTTCTGAAAGGCAATGCTAGTCAAAATTTGTTCCTCAACCCAAGGCAACTTCCATATATGATTGAATACTCTTCTTTAAATATTCTAGATTTTTTTTTAAATTCTGTAGACAGTTCAATTAGTTCAATAATGAATTAATTAATTTAAAAAAGTGAGAAAATCGACTTTTTTTTAAATGAAAAACGTTACAAAGTTATTGAATCATCTATTTTTCTCCGGAATTAATATTAAATTAATTAAATTTCTGCAGGTATTTTTCCTCAAGCAGATACGTTAAAATATTACAAAAAAGCTCAACTATGTATGACACTTTAATAGCAAAAGTGCGACACTCAAACTAATAAGTTCTCACTGATGACAACTAATTCGTCTAAATTAATCATACTCCCATGACGTTGTAACGAAAAGAAGTAATTGATATCGCAAGTTAATTTTGACAGTGATTGATTAAAATCGACATTATGATGGGCTTCCTCAGGGGTATATGTTTCCATGAATACAACACAGAACTATATTGTATAGAGGTACACCATACATATTCCATTGGGAAGCAAGGAGGCGAAGGGGGGAGGGTAAATTACATTGGATGGCGTAGAATGGATTTTAAAAGAAACTTTGCGAGAATTGCACTTGATGGAGATTGCGATACAAATTTAGCGCCATTTGTATGTATTAAAAAGTCATTCTATGCCACAGTGGAGGCGTCTTAAGTACAAAACTAAGAAAATAAATTAAAGTGGAAACTCAATTAGATGTGGAAGTGATTGTCGCTTGGATATGCGGCCATGTGGGGTGTGTGTGGGGAATTAAATTAAATTGCATTAAATTTTCTAATGTGAAATTCATATATTATGCGTCTCGCAGTGAGTTTTAACCAACTCACTTGTATTGACATAATTACACCATTATATGGATTTTTTTTTCTTTTTCCACACAAAACTTACTTAATTGCACAAACAACTGGATTATAAACTTCCCGCATTGCATGAGAATGTATTTTGCAAAAAGCCAAAATTGCAGTGCAAAAGGGGGTGACGATGTTTCTTTCGACCTTTTTGACTGTGTACATAGCTTTTCCCTTTCTCTCTTTCTATCTGCACTACGCTACATACAATGCACCGCCGAGGGTTGACTCTACGGTGAAAATTATTATGTAGGTAGGTAGGTATGGGAGGTAGTGTTGGAGGGTAGGGGGAGTGGGTGAGAGAGAAAAGTCCTGAAAACTACATTATCATTTTATGATCATGACATAAACACAGTGCACACACCGTACACCAAAATCAGATTTTAACTAGTTGCTTCTCTCGTGGCAAAAGCTCGGGGTCCTCTCTTTTGTCTGCGTTTGGTAGGAGCGGGGGTGGTTTATGAAAATGTGAGGGGTGGGTTCATAACTATGGGGTCGTTTTGTGGAGAATAGATGTGAAAATACAAAATATTATGAATGTGACGGCAAAGGAACAACATAATACAAGGTGAAATGAAATTGCGTTTTCAATTTACAAATTGTTCTACACATATCTTATTTTGGGGGACAAAACACCCTCACAATTCTCCCTGGACCACGTAGTACATATGTATATATAGCTCACGAAATAAGAGCCTAATTGAATTATATTTGCCACAAAATTAATTGTTGAATTATTTTGTAAATCAAACTAAATTAAATGATAATTTATGAAAGAAATTCGTACAAATTGTGGTCAAATGAATGTCTTTTGGAACATTTTTTCTTGCACACCGCACGAACCTCTCAGTATATACAGCATGCAGTGAGCCACAAACTTTGGGGTGTTTTCCATGTACAACATAATACAAATTCAGACAATCTCCATTTGTGCTATTTTGTACCCCTAATATTAAGCAAAAATGATCACAGAGTATGTGAATTTTCACAGTTGCTGAGGGAAATTACAATAAATATTATCACCCTGTGGGATCACGCGTTCCCCCCACATTCACAGATGGTTGCGAAGCAAAGAAAAAATTGCCAATTTAAATTCAATGAAGTACCTAACCACAGAATCTTTGAAGGAAAGAAAATTACTCTCAGCAATTCTTCTTATCTCAACACCGTGTGGTGTGAACTTTTCATTTATCCACCACGTAAATAAAATGTATTCCATCGCGAATCCCATTTACATTCATAGAGAGAGCCAATAAAATAATATTGACAGAGCCCAAGGAGTGCCAATTGTGTGAGCGCTCCTTCGCCGCAATATTTCGTTCAATTTGCGTGGGTGAGTGTGAGGATTGATGATGATATTTCGGTGAGAGATGAAGAAATGTTTAAAACATCAGGATTTTCATCAAATGCAAAAGAAAACCTTGGTACGTTTTTGCACGGTTAGGAGAATCTATAAGATTGTGTTGATTGAGTTTGAAAGAATCCATTTTTGAGCTTTCTGGAGAGCTTTCATTTCCTTTTTGAGATTTCCTTTAAGCAGTTTCACTAATCTACGATCGCAAGGAGCAGGTTTGATCAAATGATTTTTGTTAAGACAATCTGTTGTCTTTTGTTAAGACAATCTATACTAAAGCCATTTTGCAACACCCCCAAGAAGGTGGATAAATCGTACCTAATTTTTTCCGAGAGTTCATTGTTTCATTCATCTAACAACCCAAACATATTTGCAGAGAAATAATCACATTAACAACATTTGTAGATTTTTAAATTTTCCTTTATTTAATACCGCACTTATGGGGGAAACTTGTTATTAAATGACTTTTCCAAAGCTTGGATTTTTTTTTTGGAAACTCATTTTTGTTATCTCGCTCATTACGTACTATTAGCAAAGTACAAAAGTGACCATTTTTCTGTGATTAATAGTTAGATTCTAGTATGAAATACAATTGTTCTATATCTTTTTTTCACAAGCTTTTCTTTCCACATTTTTGTGTATTATGCGTTGAAAATTTGAAGAAACACACAAAAAGCTCCAGAAAATTAAAACAGAAATGAAGCTTTTTTTAATTTGGGAAATAAATGTGAAGAAAACTTGAGGAAAAAATCGTCTAGAAACATTGCCTTTCACATTAGAATCTATCCACCAAAAAAATTTTTTTTTAAAAATAATTTTCGGGGGAAAATTTGAAAATTTCCCTTGCACTGCACAATTTTCCAATAAACAATACAATAGTGCATGTGATAGATTTATCTTCACTAAACTATCACATCTCGGCATCGTGTCAAATTTAATGGAGACAGAGGATTACCGGATTGGTGGTTGCGTCAATAAAGCATCAAGCTACACATGAGAGTTTGCAAGGCATCGTACGGGATTCTGGGTGCAAAACGCATCGTGCTGACGACGCATAAGCATTAATATTATGTGAAATATATTGGGGTATATAATCAATGGTGAATTAAGTGGCACTTGTCAGTCGATTAATCGGTGTTAATTAAATGTGGATGAACGGTAATTGACTAATTCAGCACACACATAGTCACCCTGTGTTGTATATATTTGTGTGTAGGGTAGCGACCCAACATAAATTTATCACGACACACACTCGTACGCGAGTTTATATGTGGAAAATATAATTAAATACATCCTGAATAATTGTAGATTAGCTTTCAGCAACGTGGAGGAAAGTGTACAAGGGTGGATGAATTCATTAAATTAATTTTATCTAATTAAGATGGCATTTGTATCAGAAATTAATGGAACTTCATTAAATCACTGTCCAATCTAGCAATTCACTTTAGATCACATTTGCATGCTTCACTCCTTTTTGGCTCCCACAGCACCAGAGCTAGGAGGTACGTTGTGGGGGAAGGGAGCAGGGGGTGTGGGAGTTTGTCATCATGTTGGAATCCATGCCAACATTCGGGAGCTATATGTGCGTGCTGTGTGAGAAGAATCATTAATTGTAAGGTGAAAAGTTTCATCGTGCTATGTAGGTAGGTAGGTAGGTTGCCATTTGAGGGTATATTAATTTGCAATAATGGCAGTAATATATCTTTTTCATTGCCCCAATTTCATCCATGTTAACCCTTTTTCCGTGTTTGGATCAATTAGTAAATTACATTTTCATCTTCAAATGCGAAAATTGCATTTCCTCCCTCTAAGAGTTGCAATGGGGCCCTTTAACATAGGTAACATAGTGGATGTTTAAATTTTCTCCTTATAGACGTACCTCTTCCACACAAATATATTAGTTTTCTCACAGTGTAAAGCAACAATGGGCGCAGAGAGACGGGGGTTGCTTCTTCCTGTTGCTTCCGCTGGGAGTTTATTTAGTGAATTTGTGTGAGTTGCACAAGAGAGTTACAATATTAAGTTCTCAAAACAAACATCTGAGGAATGCCTTATGTGGAAAATGGAATGGGAAGAGTTTGGGAAACAATCCTGAAATTTCTCACATATTCATCGATTATTGCATTTTGCTATATATACACAAATAGCATACGCGTATATAGCATTGAGATACACTGTTTACTCTTCTCACTTCCACAAGGCTTCTTTGACGATGGTGTATGTATGTTGAACTATGGTGTTGAATGACTCAACGGGAGGAACAAATATTGATGGTTGTTTCTAATTACTGGTGAATTTCTTGGCTCCTCTATGTGATAATTGATTCAATCAATCAGGAGTGCGGTTATATGGAAATTAACTTTCACCACATATGCACAAACACCCCAACAAAGCAAGAAACTATAGGAAGGTAAACCAAATATGATTAGTAATTGAAATTGAGTATAGATTGTATGCGAGTTCAAACATCCTCGGTCCACATACAAGAATCGGATATGCATGCCAAACGTTGGAAAATTCACCCAAATGCATGCCTTTATCAAACAACAAAACCTCTCTCTTCATCAAAACAACAATCTTGCTCAACGATATTTGTTCAACATATATTGAGAATTTAGAAATCTTCTATATGGCTTTTCGTACATTTTGAATAAAGTGAGAGAGTTATAAATACTTCCAATTGCCACTGAATACTATGAATTATTTAGGGAAATAGGGGGTTAGCTAATTCCTTAATTTTATTTTCTTGATTTGAATTTAGTTTTTTGGAGAAAATGCTGAGAATTGCATTTGAGAGAAAACCAACGTCTACTTCTCTGTCATTTAAAGACATTTTGATAAAGGAGAGTTTACCTATTTCTGTATTGGAAAATACCCTTCATTCGAGCAAACAATCGTGATATCTACGGGTAATCTTGTGTAGTGTAGTGAATAAAGAAAAGAAAAAAAAATAACTTTCCCAAAAACAGTTAAAATCGACGGGGAAATTCGTCTAAAATTTATTCAAAAATGATAGCAATAACGTCACTATTGTGTTTTGGTCTGTTTCAGTACAAAAAACATTAAATAAAACTTTTTTTTTCGAATTGAAAGAACTCATATTTTTCCTTCTTTACGGTAAATTTGTAATAATCCGTGACTTCCGGTGTTCGTCAGTGCAAATTATTGTTCCCTCTAGGAAAATCCAGCAGTTTTACCAAAGCCTTCGACACCACATTGGGGCTTCTTCAGTAGTCCTTCTTATCCTTGATCCAAGAATAAAAAGAACTAATTTTATAAAAATCGGAAAATCGCTTTTCCATCGATCAGCGTCGGATAGTTGGATTAAAGTCACGATTTTGTTAGAGCTTTCAGCATAATAATTGAAAAATTTAATTTTTTCTTTCCTAACGATCACTGAGTAGGGCACTGACTGTTCACTAATTTTCCAATGTCTTCTTAATAGTTCCTTCATTGGATTAAGAAGTAAATTCTTCTAGAAGTAAAATCACACAGTAATTCATTTGAAGTTTATCTAAAAAAAAAGGATTAATCCATCTTTGACTCAATCGAAAGGTTTTATTTCATTAAAAGTATCCTTTCAAATCAAGGAATTTAAAGACAACAAAAATGCATTTTAGTGTTTGTTTTTTTTCTGAAAATAATAAAATTTTAATGCGACAAATAAAATTCACTTTCTGTGCTAATTTCATAGAAGCAGCCCTTGCAATAAATAATTGTTTTTCATGTGTTACAGCTGCATTTTACGCATAATAAAGTTCAAAAGACAATACTAAATTAGATGGAATTCTGCTATATTGTTCCACTATGCTGTTCTACTATATTGCGCACCAGGCGCCTCCATCGTGTATGATGGAGTTGCCTGGTGGAATTTTTTTCACTCTCTTTAGTGCCTTTCCACGTGATTTTCAGTGTGGATTTTATACCGCAATGAAAATCACACCTCACCACGAGAATCTTGTGAGGATAGTTTCTATAAATAAATTTCAATCATCATGTTAAGCTTCTGAGCGTCACTGACAGAGGCAAGCACACCTTGTTCGTTGAGTGTGCTAAATATTTTTGGTAAATTTCTATGTGAAAATTTGTGTGAGTGAATTTCATCAAATTTCTTGGCTTATGTTATTTTTCTCCTCATCAATACTTTGTTGTTCTTTCGATGTCGTCAGCAATTAATTTTGCATACCCTCCTTTCAGAATTAAATCAATTGTCTAAAATAGAATTTTATGCTTTATTCAGGAATTTGCTAAAAATGGATCGAAAGAAATTCTTCGGGACAAATAAAAAAAAACATCTGAATTTCAAATCATCGTCAATTGAATAATTATTAGTTGGTATACCACAATCGTGGCATACCAAGTATTGTAATCGTCGGAAAAACCGACCACCTCAGATCGGGCTCAAACTTGGTATGAGCACGTTTTAGACATCCCACATTACGAAAATGGTGGTGGAAAATTTTTGATCCGGCCGGCCGGCCTGCCGTTGGTCCCCATTTTGCTTTATAGCTCGCGAACGGTAATAGATAGAGACTTCCGGTTTGAAGTTTTCTATAGAAATGTGGGTGTAAATTTTCATTTTTTCGCATTTTCAAAATCCAAGATGGCCGCCGTCCGCCATTTTGAAATACTGTCAACCACTTCACTTATAGCTAGAGGTCTGAAATTTTAGTATGTTGTAGAGCTCAATGAGACGTTTTCATCAATAATTCATACTTAAAAATCGGTCAAGCGGTTTAGCAAATATGGCGGCCTAAAGCAAAAAGTGTTTTTTCAATATAACTCGAGAACGGCTTGACCGATTTTAACCATCTTGGTATCAAATGAAAGGTTTCAAGAAGCCCTACAACTATCTAGAATATTCAGAGTTCCAAAAATTGGCGCAAGAGGTGCTAAAATCAAAAACAAAAATTGCCTAACTTTAAGAGGCAATATCTCCGAATCCCCATCTTAGATTTCCTTGAATTTTTGATATGTTGTAGCCCGACTCAATATCTATCACCAGTCCGAAAATGAAGAAAATCTATGTCGCCGTTTAGAAGATATGACCATTTAAGAAATTCTTGAATTTGAAAAGTTCTAAGAACCATATCTCTTGAACGATTTGTCCGATTTTGTTCAACTTGGTATCAAATTAAAGGTTTTGCAAAACTCTACAACTTTCTAGAACACCAGAAACCTCTAGAACTATTCCTTGAGGTCAAAAAATGCCAAAAACTGTTTTGGTAAAACAAAAATCCGCCATTTTGTGTTCTAGAGGTGACCTTCAAAATAATTGAGATATATATCAAATGATAGCTTATTTCAAGACCTTTCCAAAACTAGTCACGAAATTTCTGTAGGTCTTATAGAACTTCAGATATGAGCATTTTTATCTTTCAAATTGATGAATTTCAGAAAAAAATCAACTTTGCCTACTAATACTCACAAATTAAATTACAACACATAGACTGATCCACCCGCATTGTGGTATACCAACTCTTATAACTGGACGCGTTATGATTGACTTTAGTTTGGTGTGATCTCTTCTGAGAGGAGTGATAAAATGCATTTAAATATAAAAAACCCTGCAAACTTGTGTCGCCATCATTTGAAATTTTCCCATTCTACGGTGGGGAGCTTTATCCAAAATTTATGCTTCATCCCTGAATAATTACAATTCGACGAATAGATTAAAACTTCCCATAGAGAGTTTTAAATGCACAAATAATTCATTTTCTGTGCTGGCAAAATCACAGCGAGAGCTCAAACTATATATTTTGCATTGGGGGAGCGGCAAAAAAACTCTCGCCCCCGCACAAGCATGAATTTTATAGAGATATTTAAATGTATACGGTGCTTTTATTGTTCACAATTCCCAGAGAATCTAATGCCTTTTTTTTTCGCCATCATGGTCTGACCAGCCGCGAAAAAATTGGCAATGAGAGAAGTTTTCCTGAACATTTTGCATGCGGTCCATAGCCACGAAAAAACACCACCATGAATAGATTAATGAGTGGATTTATTTTTTTTATACATAATATTTATTCGTGTGCATAGTGCAAAAAAAAGAGGGTAAATAAAGATAGATTTGCACACAGAACGGTACGGAAAAACTTTCATTTTTTGCACCTAATCCCTCATCCATTTCATCAGCACATCGTCAAAAATTCCCATAATTTTAACCAATTCTTTTAATCGGCTTTATTTTTATTGTGTCCACCAAATCTCCACTCATACGCATTGCTCATTCACTTATTTATTTATTATATTTTATATCTATGGACATTTTTTTTATTTATTGCACTTCATATCGTCTGCCAAAAATTCAGCAAACATTCAACAATCATGGGTTTTGCATTTAATTTAAAAAAAACTCAAGATCATTATACATATTTTTGATTATATATAATTAGTTTAATATCTAATATATAGCTAACTATGAAGAAGGTAAGGATCGATCTGGAAAAGTTAAGGGGAAAACAATTTTCTGCATTTGACAAATTTCGTTTGCATTTTAGACCACAATTTGATGTAAAATAGTTCAAAAACAGTTGCAAACTAAACGAATTGAAAGCTCTGTAAAGCGAAGGGGTCGCATACCTGAGGGTACTCCAAATTTATTTGAATAATTTATGTTTGAGTAATTATCCGAAAGACTTCCAGCAATTGGCAAACGCAAAATCCAGATTTTTTTTAAAAAGATCATTTAAATTCCAATGTCATTTGGTTTCTCACGCGTAGAAGAGTGCGATCACACTAATTTTCTCTACCACTGAATAAAGCAATTGTAAGCCCCTCGCATCGAAACGTTCCGGAGTCGAAAATTCCACTGTAAAAATTCCATTGTAGTTCGCGCGTTTGCCGTAACATACTGAACTCATACGAAAAAAATGCATCAGAATCTACACTTATTAGGGTGTGAAGCAATACATAAATGATCGTATATTGCATATAGATTCTGGTGCATTCTTCGTAAAAATTGTAAAAAAAAAAATATTCCTAGAGAATTGTTTATATTCACCTCGTTTTATAATACAAAAATAACCCCAAAAATGTGATTTTTATAATTTAAAAAAAAGGTATGTGACCCCTCAGTTAAATACTATTTGAGGAAACTTTTATAAATGTCGCTCACAAAACTCCGACAAAAGCTTAAGAGAACAGCGACAGGAAAGTCCAAAGAAGAAAGTCATTCAGGAGTTTTCTTAAAATATTTATTAAATTTACTATAGTTGATCATAAAATATTTATTTTATATTTTGATATGTTTGCTGTACATAACATACCTACATATTTGAGCTTTCACAACGTAAAGCTTTTTAAATGTTTGTAAATTTTGTGTGTATGTTAACTGTTGCAAAAATTATAAAGCTTTATATAAAGTTTTATGACTAAAATTCGCTTTGTGGGGATTTATTTTTGAAAATCAAATTAAATGCTCAATTTTGCAAATTATTTTACTTTTTCTCTCTCTATTTTGTTAAACATAAATACACCTGTAAAAGTTATTTGATTTCATTTATTCACCCCAAAACCTCATTTTCAAACAATAAAAGCAAAAGGGGCTTCAAATTGAATCGCTTTGAAGCGGAAGAGAAGCTGGCACAGAGTTTATGTCACAAATATTTGGGTTTGCCACGCGAATGTGTGCACTGCCATTCAACATTAGCATAATTTTCGCTATTTTAGGCAATATTATACGCTAAAGAGGATTTTAGATTGCATTATTGATGAATAAATTTGAAATATTAAATTATTTCCATTCTATTACATTTTGTCCACATAATTATGCTTTATACACAAAGTTATTATTTAATTTTTAATTCCCAATTAAAAAAAAGAGGAAAAGTTGTAAAATACATAAATTCTAATGATTGAAAATTAAAAGAATGGCGGGCATGTGTGAGTGGAAAAGTATGCGGAGAAAGTTTGGAAAATTCAATGGTGCTCAAAACCTCAAAATACTTTGTATATAAAAAAAAAGTATTGAAACTTCTCACATATGAGAACTATATTTTGTCAGCTGCATAGCAAAGCGGCAGCGTGTGTGGAAATCTTTCAGCAGGTGATATTAATTAAATTTAATAATTTTGTTCTTTCACACTCTGCATGTGACATTCCTCGGGGTTTCAAAATGATAGTTTTTAGTGATGGAAGGATCTACAGTTGTTAGGAATTTTGCAACTCAATTAGCAATTTGCATGAGTTGAATTTTTGGGTGAAAGTCACAGCGGGTGGAAGAAAATTCTCGCGGTGTGGGTGAGAAAATTTGCAGACAAAGAGAACGATTATACGCGTTTTGGGGCGGAGGTGGGACAAAATTCCCGAGAAAACATTCATCACCAACTTCTTTGTCTCAATGAACGGCGCGTTTTTTTCGCGCCAATGTGACTTTTACACGCATAGAAACCATACTCACAGTATATGTATGTATTACCATACCTATTATTATATTATTTACATAACATTCATATATAGCAAATCCATTTATATATAGAATTAACAGAAAAGAAAAAAAAAAGAGAATAGCGGTAAGAAGAAAAGGAAAATATTCTTGTGAAGATAATTAAAAATAGATTTTCCTTACCTTTTTGCAATTTTCCTCCACTTGTAGCACTTAATGAATAATTTGCTCGTGTGTGATTGCGTTTTTGCACCCAGGACAAGTAGATGGGAATGTGTGATTCACTCACAATCACTCACAAAATAGCCACTCTCCTTTCTTGTGCAAAATAATGTAATCTTCAAATAGAGTGCTGGGTGTGTGGAAGATCTCTTGGGTGCAATATCTGCGATTGTGGTCGCACTTAGAGGAAGAATACGGTGTGGAGTAAAAGTGAGGTGGCCCCCTGTATAGGAATGAATAAACAATTTATTTTAATCTCCCAAAAACACCCAAAAAGCATCATCTATGCCACGTTCACCATCAAATTGCGACCGCAACACCAATCACCATATATTGCCGTATATGTCGAAAATTTGTTTATGTATTCATGTGCATTATTTCCTCCCTTCCGCAATTTCATCCCTCACCCCTCCCCGCCCTCCCTGTTCATCCATTTGGGAAAACACGCTGGGGGGGGGGGGTGTATTAAATAGTAAAGAAACAGGTGGAATTCAATACAATGTGGAGGGGAAGAACAATAAGAAAAGAGATTCTTGTGAATTACTTAAGTCTTCCTAATCCATTTCATACCATTTCTTATTGACTTTATTTCTATAAAATTTTCAATAATATGCTTAAAAGAATAAGAACAAATAAATTATAAGAAAATAATGAGAATACTTCGTCGCATACGACGTAATTTTTAAAGATTAAGGTTTGAAGTTATGTCCAGAATAAAGAGATTTCTCCGTATTATTGACAAAATTGACGAGAAAAATCTTTTCTTTCACGTGAAAATTGTAGAACAAAGAGAAGGAAGTCTCTGTGCTTCTGAGTATTAAGCCAAAAAGAATTACTAAATTCCTTTGAAGAATGTTGCTTAAGTTAAGAATTGAATGCAACATATTGAAAATGAAGTATTTTTTTTTAAGAAAAATAAAAAAAAAATGATCAAAGATAATTTAAAAAAAAAAATAATACATTAAATTCTATTCAACGAACTTCTTGGAAGAATTTTTTTCGGATAATATTTCTGCTAAATTAGCTAAATTTCGTTCAACATTTAGAGCTTCTTGGAAACTACTCGAGTCTTCCCTAATATGATGTAAACTTTACTAGAAACTTAATCCTAACTGAAATATGTAGGTATACGTTCTATGGCAAAATTTGAAACTTTTATGGTTGCAGTGGAGTTAGTGGAGTGACAAGAAATATCTTATATAATTAAATTTTCTTTCATTCAACAAAATTCGAAGAAATGGATATATAATTTATCAGCTTAATAAAGCAATTTGCATGTAAATTGAGAAAATCATGAGATCCACTATCACAGTGAATAATATCTCCAATACGGAAGTGAAGAAATAAAGTTTTCCGGTGAAGGGTAGGTGCTGGGGGTTGATGGGAAAGTTCTCTTGAACAGAGTCCATCCGCTTCAACTTTCGATGCTTCTCTCAATTACCAATGACTTTGGCTAACATTGGACTTTGTTGGGGTTCCTCCTCATGGGGTGTGTGTGGAGTAGTGCTGCGAGTAATCTCTGTGCAATCCTTTTGGTTTCTATTTTGGCATTTCCACGTACAACAGACTGGACGACAGAGTGGTGGAGCATCACGAAGTCACGTAAATGCACACACATTCCGCTCAGTTTCCACTTTGGTGGAAGTAAATTTCGGGGCTGGGATTTCACGGAGTGAAGCGAGTCCGGCTGTGGTTTCTGGTTACGGTCAAATGGTGTTGGACGGAAGTCCTGTGAGAGTGGTGTGAATATGGCTTGATATTCTTTCGTTTTTCTCTCCGTTTTTTTCTTTACTTGTTTCCCTGCGTCTACGAGGGGGTGGAAAATGGTAGGGAGGGAACAATATGGGAATGGCAAAGTAACACAACAATAAATTATTGTAAGGGGTTTTTCTGTTTTT
This sequence comes from Lutzomyia longipalpis, assembly GCF_024334085.1. NCBI lineage: Eukaryota > Metazoa > Arthropoda > Insecta > Diptera > Psychodidae > Lutzomyia > Lutzomyia longipalpis. The sequence goes on from NC_074709.1 coordinate 19,768,831, forward strand.
CTTTTTTTTCCCTGTCTTGCATCCCCCCATGCCAAATCCAAAGGTGGGGTGGTTCTGCCCTTTGGAGAGACAAGATTTTTTTTGCGTATGGGGGGTTTGTCTTCGGCTATATGGGATGGTGGGATGAAAAGCAACAATCACATGTGAATTTACTTCTGACCTTTTTCTTGTTCGCTTTCCTATAAGCACCGCACTGTCTCTCTGCTCCGTTCGCACTTGAATTTCCCTCCCTGGGTGTTCTCTCTTCTTCCTTTTTTTTTCTTCTGTGTCTTTGGGGGAAAATCTTCACTCTATGGACCCATTCAATGGAAATCACAGCACTATAGTTTTCCCCAAAAACCCCCACCCACCTAAACGGGATTTGCGAGAGGTATTAAATGTTTTCTTATGTGTGAATTTATTCACCCCCCAAAAAAAATATGGGTATGAAATTTTCTCTGTGTGTTGGGTGGAAAATTCAAAAGTGGCGCGAAGGTGGATGAATGGTGGCACCAGCACGAGAAAATCCCGATAGAGCTTTGCGAACGTGAAAGTTTGTCCATTTAGTTTTGACCGCACAGCAAGACACCAGTGTCAGAGTGCAAGGGGGTGGCCCATTGAGGGGGCGCGTGGGGTGCGCTAAAACCGTCAGCAAACATCGACAAAATTTTTGACGCGAAAGGAAAAGCCTCACGGTGAATTACAATGTGACGCGCGTCTTCATGGGACGACACTGAAACACAGACTAGTCTTCCCCACAGTTCATTTGGAAGCACCTCGACGCTGGTTGGCCGACACAGCGAGACGTGGACGACGTCGGCGTCGGTCGTGTGAGTCACGCGCGACGCCATCCGAAGGGAATGCTCCCCACCACACAGGTCCCATATAAATTCCTCAAGTGCTATCCCCACCACTCGCACGAAGCGCATGGGGAAAAGCCATGTGGTCAGAGAGGTGGGGATACACACTGGAGCGCCGAGGCGCTCCGACCGGGTGGAAATATCAACAGATAGCGGGATTAGACAACACGTCCTGGGGGCTGTGGGGGTGCACGGTGTGGTTGGATTACCATTTGACGGAATGCTGTGACACTCTCAATGAAGCAAAGGGGCGAAATGATGGGGGATCCCATAAAAAATTTATTCACAGTGTCATGTCTTTTTCATTTTTTTCCACCCCCTCATCCCCTTTCTGGCTATTGTTGCATAATGATAGGTTAAAAAAAATATCCGCAATGATATACCCTTCTTTTGGGGATTAATACGATTTCTTATAAATCATCCCCTATTGCTTGAAACATTTTTCCCACAAACTCCTATACCTAATAAAAATTCTGAATAAATCAAAATAAAAGTGTTGGATATTGAGATTTTCTTTGACAATTTTAATAAACCTACAGAATTTAATACACCCAAAAGTTGAGGACAAAAATCAGCAAAATTCATATGAAATGGAATTCAAGCAATAACCCAACTCCTACTTGCCTTTAGCATGGAAAGATTGCAGAAGTGAAATTCCAAGAAGTCAGTTTGTGACAGATATTCCTTTCAAATACGACAGATTGTGAATTGATGAATCACATTGCTCACGGCGGGATTATTTATAGAATATGTGCAGCCAAAATATATGATATTATGTACAGTGAGATACGTGGAAAGCGTCATAGATCATAGGTAGTTGTGAAGTTTTAGCAAGAGATTTTCATACATAAGATGAGATAAGTAATTAACATCTTAAACTGCCAGCTCAATTACGAACTTTAATTATTCCTCGTTTTATGTTGAATACATAAAAATAATATTTAGATGTTTGAAAGCAATAACATTAAAAAATAAATAAAAATCTTGTAGCAAATATTCGGATATATTTGGAATATTTATATAAGTTCACAAATAATCGAAATATTTTTGAATAAAAACTATGTATTTCTTGTATTTCTAATCATTACAAAACGGCTCCATCTAATTACGATGCTAAAAAAGACTATTTGTAACTTAAGGTCCTAATCATGACTCAGTTTTTGCCTAATGTAGACTCAGCCTTTGCATTATGTTGACTCAATTTTTAACATATTTGTACTACAAAAACCTAATCTAGCCGCGAGGTTTTAACTTAAGGGCACGTTAAAAGAATATGGCAGCAATGACCTCACATTTTTAGCATTTTATATTAAATCTTTGTCGGCGTTTTTCTATGTGATTCGTGTAGAAAATAAAATGGTGAGAATTTTTGACGATTCCTCATACACTTTTGATTCCCTACGAGACTGTGTGGGTTCAAATTGTTTTCTCGGCCTAGGGCAATTCTCCATATATACTGAATAGACTCCTTTCTACATTTTAAGTCTTACTAGTTTTTAGTATTTAGACGATTAAAAAGAAGGCATTACGAGGATGAAATTGAGCCATCTTCCCCTAATTTTAAAAATTAGAAAATTTGATTAATTTTGAGTTTCCTTTTTCTTTAAAAAATTTACCAGATAATTTCTATTTAGGTGAATTATCAATTTTTTCAGTTTTCTTTTTCGGATGTTAATCCATATATGTCCAAAAATTTTTCGAAATTTTCACGAAAGTCTTGGAAATTGTTCAGGAAAGTCAATTCTTTACCAAAATTTTTGAAATTTGTCATCATAAGTTCTCATTTCTACTTTAATCAAATGCATTTGATTTTTTTTGAATTGAAACAATTTATTTATTTTTATGCTCTTTACAATCAATAAAGTAAATTTTCCAATTGATAGCAATGAAGAAATCTGGGTTAATTGTATCGAAACAAGATAATTCAATTAAACATATCAGCTCTACAGCAGATTTAATTACATATATCAACACCTTTATTCCACATATGTGGGCCTGGGGTGCAGTGGATAGAGCGCTTGAGTGCGCATCCAAAGGTCGCCGGTTCGAATACAGAACCCGGCAACGCGCCCCATCCGCCAACGTGCAATTAGATCACGTTGATCGGTTGGATCAGGAGATTGATACACTCCTATCCGTAAAATGGCCCACACGTGGTAGTATCTAGCAAGGCCGCCCACTACTTCTCCGCAAGGAGAACAACAACATCATATAGGGCGGCCGGCCCTGTTCCTATATGGGACGTAGCGCCAATATATTTTTTTTTTTTTTTTTTTATTATTCCACATATATAGCGGATTAATGTTCAAGTAAAAAAAACCTTAGTGGTGGTACTTATTCATTTTGTTGAGTTTCTCTGAATTTCTGATTGAATGCAAAATCGGACTTTTTGCAGAGTTGATGTGGATTTGGAGTGGATTATCATGGAAAATCTCCCTTTCTAGCCCCCAATCTGCATGTTGCTCCATGTGACGGGAAAGCCGCAAGGTGAAAAATCATAGTGAATAAGAGATTTGAATAATGTAGCGACTTCCCAACGGAATGCTCCTCCCATCGGCATGTGCTGCTGTGTTGTGAAAAGTACATAAAGTTCGGAGTGAAATTTGCAAATGGTGCGCTTGGTGGTGCTGGAGAATGTATCCCGAAATTCAGGTGACACAGAGGTGAGTGATGTGAATAAGGGGATGGAGCGATAGAGGCGGAGAGGAGGGGAGGGGGGAGGCACCCCCACGGGGGATGGAAATCCGTGGTGAGTGCAGCATCTAACTAGTTCCTCTCGGCGGTGTCACGGTGCCGAGGTTTCCATTGCGCTACTCATTAAAACAGTCAAAGTGCAACTGGGGGTTGCTTTGGGGTGGATTGGTGGTATGTGTGCAGCACATCCAACCCTATCCTACAGCCACAGTGTCACCATCCAATTGAGCCATACTTGTGAAGATATTTTCCTTGAACTCCACCCCACCCACCCAACCCCCTTCCAAAATGTTGTTGTGTGTGAACTTTCTTGCACCACAAGATGACGTAACTTCTTTGCGCTTGATTGCGGAGGTGGAAGCAATTGCGGCAGCACCGGGGGTTGGGCGGGGTGGCTGCAGAAATTGACGCGATGAAAAACACATTTTCGCCTTTTCAATTCGCAAAACGAAAAGGGAGTTTGTCGAGTTTTATCAGTTGTGAGCCACACAACTTTTCTTCACTCATTATGAGAATAATTTTGCAGTGAGACTGAGAAGTACATTAGCCGAAAGTTTAACTTTTCCCACCCAACACCACCCCCATGTCAAAACTTTAGGTGCGAAGCCATTCTTTTTTTCTCCCTCTGCATTTGTCTTCTTCGCTTGATTTGCCATCCATGGGGAAAATTTTCTGGCATTTTAACCCTTCATGGAAATTTATCTCATAATATAAAAATAGAGCTAATGCCACGAGAGATTACGTCGTTTTAAGGTATAGGAGTAGGAGTTATTATTTATTACTGACTTTATATCATTTTCAGTTTTCTTGTGGTTTGTTTTCCTCGTAAAAAGGACATTAAAGGTTTCTGTGTATGATGGAAATTTGCAACATTTTTTATTTTCAATAATTTTTGAAAAAAGACCCTTTAACTGAAAATATTCAAAAAAAAAAAGATAAATATGTTCAAAAATTTTCATTGGAAGAATCATTAATAAATAATAATCAGCCACAAATTATTCAATCGCTAATAGCAGTGTGAGATAGGCTAGAGATATCTTGTTGACGAACAACTTCTCATTTGCACCCCATTCCCATCAACCACCTCCACCCTCCCTTCAACCCAAAGCTATGGTACTCACTTTGCCTTCATTACGATCATCAATCATTCGATAACTTTGTCACGATAGTTTGCCACAGAAAGACACTCCGTCGTCAAGTGAGACAAGACGATGAGGCACACATCCTCCCCCGAGAAATATGGGGGATGTGGGAAAGCGTCTACTGTTACTGGCTGCTGCTAAAGGATCTGTTTGCTGTGTGGTGGCTCAGACAAACACATGTCCGTGGTGGTGGAAAAACTTTCTCTCAGTCGATAAGTGACTGGGTAAACATGTCAATTGTCAAAGTGTCTCGACGAATTTGGGGTTCTCAAGTACCAGCAAATTGAATTTGTCACTAAATGATTTGCTATTCTCATTACGAAAATGGGCTTCCTGCCAGGAGTTCTTTTTTCCAGTTAGGGGGATGAAAATGTTGAAACATACGTTAGGAAGGACTTCTTTTTCTTATCTATTTTCCTAGCATCATCTCCTATTTACATAGCAAGTACAGAATCTACATGGTTTCTACTATGATATTGAAATTTTTAAAATTATTAGAAAGTTGTTCGTTGTTCTTGAAGTTTAAAGTTTTAAGAATATCTTGAAATTTAATTTTTAAGAAGCGTTCAATAACTGAAAGAAAATTTCGATTTTTGCATGTTTTGAGAACTTTTAACGGTTTTAATTAGGACTTTCTCTCCTACTTAAAATCACATTTTCCTTTAAAATTCTCTTGCATATTTCATTTATTTAAATAAAAATATCATTAACCCTCTCAGGACCAAAAAACTCGATTTTAAAAATGTTTCATTTTGTATAACTTTTTTTCAAATATTGAGTCCAAATTAATACAAGACTATGTCTTAACAATCCCTGATCATTTTATGACCACAAAAGGACACCCCAAGGACTCACATGATCAGGAAGGACAAAAAACCGAAGATTTTTGAGTTGGGATATTTTGTTAAAAATGTCTTATTTGAGCTTAAAGCAACCCATAAAAATTATTTTTAGTTCAATCATCTCGCTAGATTGATCGCGGACCTGAAGGGGTTAAATTAGGGGGTACACCTCTCTCACAATAATGAAAAAATAAGAAAAAAAATAAAGAAAAACAAGATATTTAAAAAGGAGGAAAAAAATATAATAAAAAGGAAAAACAAAAATTAATGAATATATAATGAAGATTAGTTATTCTAGTTTACCAAAAACTTTTCCCATTGAAGAATAAAATTTATTAATTTTCCTTTATTTGGTATTTGATTTTTGGTCACCTTGACCAGTTTATCAGACAAAGTACAGCAAATTCTAATTATTCATCCCTTTAAACCTATAGGACCTATAACTTCCCTCTATTTGCTTTGTGTCTTTCACTTTGCAATTTGCAAATCATGAATTCTCCTCTCTCTCTCACCCCTCTAAGAGGCCCCTCACAGGGTGAACAAAAAAAGTGAAATATTTAGCAAAAACAAGCATAATTGTGATGGAAAATTCAAATATTTTTTGATTTTGGGGGAAATTCGATTTTTTGGTCGTTAGATAGAGGCCAAATGGAAAACCACATTTTGGTGCAGATAAACCAAGCTTAAATCAGCAAACATATGGCTGGCAGGATATTTTGGGGCTTGATGCACAATTTCACTCCAATCCACCCCCCAGTACACCACCCTCACATTATTCTTGATTTATCAAATAAATTGTTGTGCACTTTTGGTGCGGATGGGGTGCTTTCTGGGCGATATGGGGGTGGTTGAGTGGTGGTGGGGGGGAGGGGCATGGCATATGCAGAGAGGGGTGGCAAATACGCTATAAAAGTATAAATACAGCTTGTATAAATTAGCCATCAAATAAATTTATTAATGCCACAAATGCTATTATTTAAATAAGTGAAACAGTAAATTTCTGCAAGTTATTATTGTTGGAGTGCGGGGGTGGCGTGGAATGCCAGTGTGTGTGGGGATCGTGAGGGGGTTGTTTCTGCTGTAAATTTAAATGAAAACACGCGGAAATGTATGCCACATAATCCACATTGTAATGTGTATGTTTGCATGGTACTTTTTGACTTTCACCCCCTCTCTGTGCCACTCTGCCTCACAGAAAGCCCCCAAAATTCCCACACCCGCACCACATCACAAAACCCCCGCACAACTGTAATGACTCATTAGGATGTCAGGGGTGCTGGATGCTTTGGGGAATAATACAATGTCGGGGTTGAGGCATCGCAGAAGACTGAAAGTTTGCTGCATATGTGAAAGACACCATGATGCATTTTGCAAAATTACAAATTCCCATTTTCCTCGTTATTTATATCCTCTGAATCCTGCCATTCTTTCCCGCCAGCCTTTTTGCCGCACATATAGTGGAAAAATATATTATGTTGAGGCCTTCCCACCCAAAAGCAAGAGCGAAAAAGTGCCCTAGTTGTTGCTTGTGAATGAAACACAAATCACCCCACTTTCCAAATGTTTGTGCCATGTCCTCCCATGCACACAACGTCCACGCGAAGCAAGAGGATTGTCGCACGAGTTCATTAAGTATTCAAATTGGATTGCAAGAATGGTAAATATTGGGCACAAGGATGACAAAATTATGACAATTTCACAAAACTTGAGGATGGAGAGAAAACATTTTCATTCTCACAAAACCATATTGAATCAATTTCCGCCAGCTTGATGGCCATGCGAACAATACAAACTTGCCATTGGGACACAACATCAGACAACCAAATATTGTTAGGCATCAGAGATGACTTTTGCCAAATGGAATTAGATGCGCTGCTATTCGTATTAAATTCAAACGCACTGTCAAGCTTAATGATATGCAAAATACTCTACCACCCACTGCGTGATTCTCAGCGAAGGGCCTTTTGTCTCTACATTTACCCATTTTATGCTGCCAAATTCAGAACCATGCAGAGGATGCAATTTGCTTCAGGTAACCTCTGGTACATTTATTCATCCTTCGCTATATTGGAACATTAAACATAGCGCCTAACATATTGGGAATGTTTGTGGGCCCTATTAGTGATGATTTTAGCATAGATTTCCGTGTGTGTACTGTATGTTAGGAATTATATATAGGTCACTAACTTCAAACGCAATAGTGACGTCATTTGTTTAATTTTAAGATGAAATTGAGTTTCCACAGCTAATTCCGGTTGAAAATGGTAACTTTATTATAAATTTAGGTGTTAATCTGATGAAGAAAAAAAATAATAGGATTTTCGAAAAACTTTCGATGATTCGCAAAAAGAAATCAAAATATTTGAAAAATAAACATGTCATAATTTAAAAATACTTATAGATTTCTTAGTTTTTAGTCATAAAAAGACACATATTAAGGTCCAAAAGCCTAAAAAGTATTAAATTCAAACCGAAAAAAGTTATTCAGAAAAAGTTCACATTAAGGAGAAAACGCTTTAAAAAGTGCTTAATTTAAATCTAAAACGTTCTTAATTCTAGAAAAAAAAATATTCAAATGATTCAACGAAATAAATTAAAATTTTTGATAGGTTAACGGGATTAACACCTTTCGTTACATACCCAAGTAACATTTTAAGGCGAATCTTCGTAAATTTTTCGTCCAATAAAGAGCTTATCGGTCTGGTAACATAATCTCGAAAGTCGGGACAAAAAACTTAGTTTTTTGTCCGAAGAATCTTCAACGCATGAGTCCTCTAATTAGGCAATATATTGTCGATACTTATTGGAAATATCTTCGAATATTTTTCGAAAAAATAAGGTAAAAATTGCTAAAATCTTCGACGGATACAAAGCCGTAAATTTTCTTAATTTGTAGACAAAATGCTTATTTTTTGCAAAAAAAAAATGCAGGGCATACTTTTCGAAAAAAGATCAAATATTATTTAATTGGGAAATCATTGGGTCATAAAAAGTTAAAAATATAGCATAAATAGCATAAAAAGTTTACCTATATTTTAATAAAAGATAAGTTAATTTGGTTAAAAAAAGAGTTTTCGAATTTCTTACGCAATGTTTGAAGAATTTTGGTTATAAAACGACTTTGGAAAAATTCTGAGTTATTATAGAACCTGAGATTAATTTTATCTTGACCGAATTATAAAATTTTCCGCATTCTTTGTACTTCTTAAAAACCAGCAATCAATGTAAAAATTTCTCAATTCTCTTTTCATTTTCTGAAATGTTATTAAAATAGAGATGATAAATGTTTCTCCGAACATCCCACGCATTCTCATTCATTGAATCTAAACTATGGCTGACTGGGAATTTGGGGACAACGTAAAATATCAAAATTTAAAATTTTCTGAAAAAAAGGGATAACACAGGAAGGGAATCCTGGATGGGGGCAATTACATTGGGATGCTGGTTATGGTTGTGATTAGGATTGACGGCAAATAGGATGGTAATTAATATCGTACACATTTCTCACCCACTTTGGCTTCAACCCATTGGCGGCTTTTGGCGCTCTGCCCGGACTGGAAAGTGCTTGATGTAATTAAATATCAAATCAATTTCCATTCTGCACCATAATATGATGATTTATTGTGGCAACGTCAACTTTATCTCATCGAAAATTAATTGCGTTAACTTGTGTGTGAGTGAATGTTGTTTGTGGATTCGTGCGGGAATTAGGGGGTGTGGTTGTGGGCACAAACATTCCCTCGGGAGCCTCATTTAATGAATGAATCATCTTTCTTCCGAATCTTAATGCCGATTTCTGGGGTGAATTATTAAATAAAAATTTCAATTCAATTGAGAATCATTTCAAACGTTCCCAAACTTTGCTCTTTGTTGGATTTTTTTTTGCATTTTCACTCCCAAAGTGATAAATGACTTTTTACATTTTCGCGCGCTTTTCCTCTCCTGAAGGAAAGTGTGAAGAATGCAGCTAAAAAGGGTGTACTTGGGTGCAATAAAATATTTGTAAGTACATTCGAAGGGAGAGATTTCGTGGGAATCAGTGCAATTTTGTCGTTGTGAAAAAAAAAAGAAAATCTTTAGAATTTTTAGTGTCGCCCAGATCGTGGCAAAAGGTGCTTGAAAAGTATCTTGCCTTAAAATAGAATTTTCTCCTCAACACCTTTACACTCTAGCATGGAGAGTGTGTGCTACAAGTCACATTTCTTGTGTGCGTTCAAGTGTTATCAATCATGCTGGGTTGAGAATTACCTATATTGCCGTATTGCATTCCATCATGTGGGAATATTGAAATGTGTGATTTTCCTCCCCTTGCTTATAGCACGTGAAAGAATTGAAGGGAACACTCCTGAGACATTAAAAATTCCTTACAACTTGATTTTTCCACCTTGGCAATTGGAGGGAAAAATGTGTGTGAGTGTGTGAGAGACTTTTACACGTGAAAACGCTCAAGAAAATTACATTTGTGATATCATCTGAAGAATTTTTCCTTCCTCAATATGAAATCTTTCACTCAGAAATGTCACGTTGCTTTTGCAATATTTATATATTCAAAATATAATACTTTCGATATTTTATTATATTTATGCTACAAATGGTGATGCAGAGATTTTTTTTATTTCAATCTCTATCATCGAGCATACATTTTTTTTTGACATCTTAAGCTCATATATGTCTCACACATTGAAATTTTATAGTATACTCAACTGAAAATAGAAGGGTAACCTTAACAAGTTTCAATACATTTCACTGGGTTGTCAAACAAAATATTTCGAGATCTAATAACACGTCTAATAAATTATTAATTCTTAAGATGAAGAACACAGATTTGAAAAGAAATCAGGTTAAGGACAGAAGACAAAACAGAGGAATTTTCGAAAAAAAAAATCATTTTATTTTCTCAGGAAAAACTTTTAAAAAGGAGTAGGTATAAGCTTCAATATTATTTGTCTTCATAGCTTAAGGTTGAAACTCAAAATAATTTCTCAAGGGGTATTTATCTGAATGAAAATATCCGGATGGTTTCGAAAAAAAATCGAAATATTCTGCAGATAAGTAAATTTTTAATTACGAAAAATCACATACAGTGCAGAAAAAGCTTAAAAAGTACTAAATTCAAGCCAAGAAAGTATTAAATCCAAGCCTAATCACAATTCAATACAAAACTTCAAAACCGGAAGACTATTCTTAACCTATTTCGAGTTATAAGGTAAATGAGATTCTTGACCGGCCAACCGGATTAAAAATTTTCCTGATTGGAATTTCTAAAATGTGCTTATACCATGTTTAAGCCTGATCTCAGATGGTCAATTTTTCCGACGATTCCAATGCTTTTTTTCCAACCAAAATGAGTGCAAAAACCAATTCAAAACGTTCGCACATGAAAATGTAAGTTGCGTATTTATCTTAAAATGAACTAAAGTCCCATATCTCATCGGGTAACGAGCATCGTTGGTAGCACGTGTCCAAGTGTGGCTCCTGTAAATCACTCAATGATATCCCATTCATACTGAAAACTCCTCGGTATACAGCCCAAGTGGAAACAAATACAAATTTAAAGTGCTAGGAGTTGTTTAGGTTTCCAATAAATCGTAAAACATACCCCGAAAATCTAATGCGGAAAGTTCCTCAAAAATCTCTTTATACGAAAATTTATTCGAAAATATTTATTACTTCGTCCCCTGTACCCCTCTCATTCCCAAAGCTAATTTGTAATGCATAGGGCAGAGGTGTGTGCGGTGTTGCGAGAGGGAATTGGACATAGTTTGTGTGTTTGGTGGTATTTTTGGAGGCGGATTTATTTATTCAGATTTTCACGCGAACATCGTTGTGTTTCAGAATGAATTTACCTGAAGGAATTGTTGGCAGATTGCCGAGAAATTGGATTTGTTTCTTGCAAAACATACCGTTTGGGAAGATGAGTAAGTCGCTCCCTCTGTGTGAGTTTTTATCTCCGACACTGCTGCGTGTATTATTCTTTAACGCTATTTTATGCTATTTATACAATTCTGTCGTGCTACATCTCTCCTTTTCTTCTTTCTACCTCTCTCGGTGATTAGTAGTGTCAGTCTTCTTAGGCAAAAGGAATCCACGTGTAACAATAGAAGAGCACAGCGAGGTAAATTTTATTAAATCAATCTCACCAGGAGAGCTCAAGAAGAGGTGAATTGTACAGAGAAAAAGTTCAATTAAATGTTTAGAATAAAAAGGCAAATTGGATCACAAGCATTGCGATTTAATTGAGATGTTGTATGCTAGGAGAGTTTGAAGAAGAAATAGTTGAGGCTCTTGAGGGAAATGTACGGAAAGAATGTAAATAAACAAGTCGTTTTTATTTCCAACTGCTCCACTCAATGCTGAAGAAGTTTGAGATGTCGGGAATAGATTAGAAGACGAAGGGAATTTTCCACTAATTATATAAAAAAAAATTTGAAGGCCTCGAAAGAAAAATCGAATTAATAACGATTATTTTTTTAAAAGTCGAGGATGCTATGTCCTTTCAAGAGGGTCATCCAAAGACTGGTGGATCAGTCTAAAAGGATTCTTAAAATTTAGCCCGATTTTGTGTATCTTCTTCATATTTTTAAAATCTGATGAGATTAACAAATCATTAAAAATCAACAGGTTTTGCCAGCAAAAAGGAAACATTTCCATGGCTCAGAAGATATCTGGTTTGAGTTGACTTAGGTTAGGATCATTTCTGTTTATGTGGGATTCGGACAGTGCGGACAGTTGATACCAACCAACTTTTTCATTTTTAGTGTTCTTTTTGTCATTAATGTTTGCTTAATTTCATCGAAGTTTAGAAAATCTTTCATTGACATTTCAACGATTTCCTTTGGAGCTGGTCTGTCCATGACGTCATAGTTCCACATTTGAGGGCTATATATTTACATGTTTTTGCTTTTCATCTCTATGGCGGCATGGACAGAGTCAGCTTCATTTTGTGTTTGTCGCCATAAGCACTGGTTGAAATAAAAATTATTACCGGAAACTGATGCATCTGGAATTTCAAAACGTGGGACAATTTTTGAATGTTCCATCAAAGAAGAACATTTCTTTTGATTTCTTCGCCGCCAAAAACGACAATCCTACCATTGTAAGTAGCATCAAGCCGTAAAAGGTAAACCATAACGCGTTTTCGTGCAAATCAGAAAAACAACGAAAACACGTTTCGTAACAAAAGCTATGGTTAAGCCTTAAGAAACTGATTTTTTGTCAAAAATGTTTAACTTGAGCTAAAAAAAACCCCAGAATGAAAAATTAAAAGTTACACTTGACGACCTCGCTAAGAGTGTTTAGGTATGCATTTTTTAATTTGTTTTTCTTCTTCGTATTGGTTCAATATCCTTTCAATTTTATCGTCTAGATCAATGTATGTACGTAAATATTTTGGCGCTTGGTAGCAGGTATTCCCATTTCCCAATGTCGTAATTTAAACGTTGTGTTATTCGCGTCGTCTCTTAAGTACTTAAATAGGTTTTTTTGGCGTAATCTTGTTTAGTTGTCCGTTCCAAGCTTCCACTACATTGTTAGTTCTGTAGCGTTGTCCAAATCGACGCTCCCGAAGATTATGAACCATACTCCTGTGATAAAAGACAAGAATATGGTTCATAATCTTCGGGCACGTCGAAATATATTCAACATCTTTGTAGGCATTTTAGTGTTCTGTAACCATTTGCTCAGATACGTGTTTTAGAATTTTCTGTAAGTTTTCTGCAAATATCATTTTAAAGCATTCAGTGATTTGATTTTAAAGTATTCACTTTTAAATTGAAGGAGTCTGTGACAAAAAAATTTGTTCTAAAAGTGAGATTAGGGAGAATACCCGGACGTGGAACTAAATTTTTGTTGTTGTGCATAATAATGAAAACCCAGGCCTCAGTGATTGCTTGTGGCGGAACATATGTATGAGGCAACGCCATGATCATTCAACATGCGTTGCGAATCTAAAAGATTTTTAACTTCGAAAAGTTAGATTTTGCGAGCTCTAAATGAGATAGATAAAATTGCTTTTAGCTAACTTTTATTATCTCTGATTTTTTTTTAAAATTAGTTTTATCTTTCAGAATTTTCCATATTTATTAAAATCGGTTTAAACAATCAATGAGAAATTTTTAATTTTAAATAAAAAATATTTCACATTTTTAAATATAACAAAATTTCTTTAAAAAATGCAGAGAAGAGTGTCTGGTGTAATGAGGAAATGTGATTCTTCTATGTACATTCAAAAATGCATCCTCGGGGAGTTAAAATTGGAAAGTCTGCATAGTCAATGAGGATGAAAGATGGTGCAGAAGAATCCAATTTTGAAGTTGATTTTAGAGAGAGAGAAAGAGTATGAAAGCAATAACCAAAATTCAACATACTTTCATTGAAATTCACTTTATATGAATCACTTCATTTACACACATCCTTCAACCAGAGATAGCATAACGCGACTAGTGTATGCATTAACATATATACAATATTTTTCTCATATATATATTGCATCACTTTCCAAAAACACGATTTCCCTCTAAAGCTCCCTCCATGAGCTTTTTCGGTGGGGTGGAAAGTATAAGTTATATGTGTACCTATACTGTATGTACGTGGTATAGCCTCGCCGCTGGATCGCCACCTCGTAATACCCCATCGTCTGGCGGGGGTTGTGCGATGCCAAGTGTGACGATAAATGGTGAATACTGGGAGCGCAATGATGATGAAAATATTGCATGAAAACACACAACCCTTTGGTCAACATTCTGCATTTATGGCGGTCTCGGGGTGGCTAATTGAATTGTGGGTATGTGAAACAGTCGAAATTTGATTTTCTGACTGCTGGCGATATCATCGCGGGAATATCATTTTATTATTACGCTGTAAATGTTGCCCATGCTGTGTATTTTAATACACTGCCACCGCGCACTCCCTCAATGGACTTCCCATATAATCCAATGATGCAAATAAATTTGTTTTCAATAAAACTGTTTAACTGTCGGCAATTTATTCACCATATAGCTTCTCGATTTATGTAATTTATTTGCATTTTATTACCTAGACCAAATTGCAGTGAATGGGGATTCATATGTATATATTTTCCAGCTATTATCATTGCCATTCACACGTCCTACAATGTTTCAAGACAACATCTTACTAGGATAGGAGTCACTTAAGGCAATGGCAATATTGAGATTTTACCCGCAAAAATTTTGATTTTTAAAGGATTTCATTCATTTTACTTCTAAAACGATTAAAAAGTTTGGGAATCAACTATGATTTTTTAAACTTATGCAGCTTATAATAATAACGTGTTGACAGCACAAGTATTCAAGTTAGACTTTTATTTCATACATTTCACATACCTACCTACATTACATTTTCCCCCTTTTTAGGTTATATTTCACTAGAAATTCTATGAGACATTCTAAATGCTTCTTTAAACCTCTGATGCTTCACCGGAACTTTCTCTGTGCTAGGTTTTTCAGTGTTTTGTGTGCTGGATTTCGCAGGGGCATACGTTATTGACGTGTTGGCAGTACGAGAGTTCAACTTAGACTAAAAATTTCATACATTTCATATACATTACAGAGGTATGGCTTTGAAACCTTTGAACAATTTTTCATAGGACAATAAATTAGGTCGGAAATTATTTCATAAGTGTTTCGCCTCTACCATGGAAAAGTATGGAAACTTCATAAGAAATACAACGTTACAATAGTTTTTCATGGGAGAGGCGATTTATTTTATGTATGAAAAAAATCATGCATTCTAGTATAAAAAATGCAACGTTTATGGAACTAATTAATAAGTTCCAGTGTGAAACAGGCAATCAAAAATGTCAATTAATTCAGCAAATGTTAGATGAAGTCAGTCGGCCAATTTTATGTCCAGTTAAGAATTTCCCGATTTCGATTTTATGTATGCTAGGATCGAAAATCCAGCTTCACAGTTGTAGGTTGTGCCGAAAGCAATGTTCATGGAGTTTTGATTTTGTGATCATTAAAAAATATCTTATTAGGTCATTTTTATCGAATGTATCTACCCCGCTTTATCATTTCTCGGTTAAACTCTTTATATGCATTAAATTCAATGAGTGAAAAGAGCTTAACCAAGATATGATTAAGTGGGGTATGCCTCACGTTTAAACGAAAAAGTTAAAAGAAAAAAATAAAGGAAATTAATATTAATTTAGGTAATTTTCCATTAAATCCGGCTAGAAATATTTGGTTTTTTTCGCATCCGGTGGCCTATCCGGCACGAAATCATTTCCGGCAGTCAATCCTTTAATTGAAGTTCTTAAAGAAGCGAGTCTCTTGTTATATGAACCAGGAATTTCGAACAATTCTAGAAATAAAAAAAATAAAAAAATGAAATAAAAGTCAATCATAACGCGTCCAGTTATAAGAGTTGGTGTCCCACAACGTGTAGAAGTTTTATAATGCGTTGTAATACTATTTGTGAGTAAGTATTAGAAGGCAAAGTTGATTTTTTATGAAATTCAGTAATTTGATGGATAAAAATGGTCATATCTCTGGTTCTTCAACACCTACAGAAATTTCTTGACTAGTTTTGGAAAGGTATTAAAACAGGCTATACATTGACATAAATTTTAATAATTTTCAAGGTCACATCCAGAACACAAAATGGCGGATTTTTGTTTCACCAAAACAGTTTTTGGCATTTTTTATCCTAAAGGAATAATTCTAGAGGTTTCTGATGTTCTAGAAAGTTGTAGATAATTGCAAAACCTTTAATTTGATACTAATATGAGCAAGATCGGTCAAGCGGTTCAAGAGATATGGCTCTTAGAACTTTTCAAATTCAAGAATTTTTCAAATGGCCATATCTTCTAAACAGCGACATAGATTTTCTTCATTTTCGGACTGGTGAAAGATATTGAGTCAGACTACAACATATCAAAATTTAAAAGATTTGCCTAATGGGGATTCGGAGATATAGCCCCTTAAAGTTAGGCAATTTTTGTTTTTGACTTTAGCGCCTCTTGCGGATGTTTTGGAAACTTGAAATGTTCTAAACAGTTGTAGGGCTTCTTGAAACCTTTCATTTGATACCAAGATGGTCAAAATCGGTCAAGCCGTTCTCGAGTTATATTGAAAAAACACTTTTTGCTTTAGGCCGCCATATTTGCTAAACCGCTTGACCGATTTTCAAGTATGAGTTATCGATGAAAACGTCTCACTGAGCCCTACAACATACTAAAATTTCAGACCTCTAGCTCTAAGGGAAGTGGTTGACACTATTTCAAAATGGCGGACGGCGGCCATCTTGGATTTTGAAAATACGAAAAAATGAAAATTTACACCCACATTTCTATAGAAAACTTCAAACCGGAAGTCTCTATCTGTTACCGTTCTTGAGCTATAAGGCAAAGTTTGGGCGACCGGCCGGCCGGCCGGCCGGCCGGCCAGCCGGCAGGCCGGCCGGATCAAAAATTTTCCACCACCATTTTTGGAATGTGGGTTGTCTGAAACGTGCTCATACCAAGTTTGAGCCCGATCTGAGGTGGTCAGTTTTTCCGACCATTACAATACTTGGTGTTGGCCACGAAGTGGAACACCAACTAATAATATAAAAAGTAATAATTAAATTTTACCCCTTGGATCAAGGCCTTCCTTCTTTTCCAACTCGATTATGTATGTTTTCACTTTCTGTTCGTAACCACGAACTTTGTCCTCATACGGACCTTTCATTTCGAGTACCGCATCCGCCAAGTCCATGGCTCGGTCACGGTGGTCAAAATATTCCTTGGAATTTATACTTTCCGGTGATTTTTCTTGAAATTATTTTTTTTATTTGATCTGCACTTATTTTTGACGCCAAATGACAGAATTTCATTAGATGACCCCTAATAAACATTTAAATACTGTGAGTTTCTAAGGTAAGCAGTAACCCAGATAAGCGAATTCGAGGGTTGGAAAATACACTATACTAACTCATTTTTGTTGATTTTCAGGAGAGCGATTTGAAGTTTGAGATTTACATTGCTTCTTATGTAAAACTTTTTACAGTTTTCGCTGTAACTTTGTAGTAGGGAACAAATATTCGAATTTGTCCTTTTGAGGGAAGATGAAGGACATCAAAAGCTATCGAAAAATGCGTTAAAAATATACTATACTTACTCGACTTAGTATAGTGTATTTTCCGACCCTCGAATTATGCCCAGGATTTCGCGAAGTCTGGACTTCGTGTTATGAAGTGTTATGAAAAGACAACACATGTCCAACTATTATTTATGATATTTGACTTAAGGAGCTTTATAAGTCTTTCTTTAATTAAATCCAGTTGAATTTTATTTAATTAAGAACATTTTTTTGTCTATTTTAATCCATCAAAGTTAATGAAGTAAAATTGCCGTCTCCATTGGACATTAAATTCAATAAATTCCAATTCAAATTCAATAGTTAGAGGCCATTTCTTCTATGTTTTTTTTTGCAAAATCTTCCTCCCATTCCTCTTTAATTCTGAATTCTTTAAGACGTTAATTTCTATTCTTATTTGAACAAATAAATTTAAAGGCTGAATTGTAAAAGCTTCTAAACCGGAACGTCCCATCTACGCTAGGTTTCTGGGCTACCAATAAATAAGGCTAAACGCCTTTCTGAGCACCCGCATAAAATGTGACTCCTTTGAGACAATCCTCGGATGCATTTTGAATAAACCAAATTTTCTAAGGGCTCTCATCTTCCCATAAATATGCAGAAATTATTTGTAAGACATGGAAAATTTACACAAGTTTCTTTTGTCGACTGCATATATACATACCTAGGTAGTTACTTAGCCTAACGTACTGAGTTTTCTATGACTGCAAAATAGATTCTCTACACTTGCATTTTCAGTCAGCCAAAAACTTTCCGGTGGAGGCTGTGTCTTTGGGGAAATTTCATGTAAAAGCAGCAAAAGTTGGTGGTAAATTGATTTTTATGATTTGGATGCCAAGAGAACTTCTACATTCTGGTTTTGAGAATGGAAATGAAATTGCAGAAAGGTATAGGTGGGAGGTATTTTGTGTGCTCCACAGATGACTTTATGTCATTTTCATTCTTCTTTTCCACTGAAAATTGAATTAAATTGTTACTGAATTTTTGGATTTGTTCTCAAGGAATGCATCGCCTTTGAGGAAGGGGGTGTTGGGGATGGAATAGAATCTAGGTGTGACAGATATGATACTGCGGAAATGTTTGACAATTTATCCATTTTATTTTCAAAATGAGACTTATCACAATGTATGGTATCTGCACCGTGGAAAATACTTTTCATCAGAAGATAATTTGTACCCCATATTATTGTGAAGATAACAAGTAAAAGGGGTTGAGGGGGGGGCGGATGCAACACCACTGTGTTCCTTCTTGAAGATTATCCCTGTGTCTCTCAATTTGTAACAGACAACTGAATTTCATGGTACGGTTAAATGTGATTACAATCGCACAATGAGGAGACGACTGATGTGTGGGTGGCATAAATTGCAAAATGAACGCGAGAAATTTGCTACAAGTGTGACATTAATATAATGCATCACGGAGAACATCTCTCCGCCATATATACTACTCCCACATACACCTCCCCGCAATTGCTAAAACCCTCTTCGCGTCGAGAAAATCCCATCCATTCTTCTTCCCGCGTGTCTCTTGAGGTTGCGCAACCAAGAAATTATAGAGCGTCGAAATTTGCATATAATCAGCGTTGTTGCACAAATGGCATTATCCCTGTTTTTCTTCTTATACATTCCTTTTTTTTCTTCTTCGCGATTCCATATCGCATATCATATCCTATCTTCCTTTGCAAAAAAAATGCAACCATACAGCAATTTTCTCCTCGGAATTTTGCGCTTTCTGTTTTCTGCAATTTCAGATTATTCCAATCTTTCGTTCTTTTTTTTTTTTTCAACTGAAAATATTTTCTCGGAAAATGCATAGTTTCGTCGTTTTTTTTCTTGTGAAGCTCTTTATCGGAATTCAGCGCTATATGTCCTTGCTGCAAGAGTATTTTACACACCCCCGCTTGATGTCTTCAGAAACATCAAAAGAGGAATATATTCCTGAAATGAGTGACAATTTAAACGGTTCATGACAGATTTTTTAAATGAAGAATCCACAGAGATGGAGAGTTGCAAAAAGCTGATTAGTTAAAAGAAAAGCTCTTTTTTAGAGGATATCGTGGCAAAAAGAGTCACTAAAGAGTTTAGAAAAAGCTCAAAATATCATTTTGAGAAAGCGAAATTGCTCATTTTTAGGACATTTTTAGCTGTGATTCTTTCGAAAAAAAGAATAGCACAGCTTCTGTGTACCACCCAAAAAGCAATGTGGTCCGATCGGGCTCAAACTTGGTATGAGCACGAATTTACTCTACAACTCTTTCTCAGATCATTTTGTTCATATCTGTGAAACATGATTTTTTGAGCTTTTTCCAAACCCATAACTGATTCTTTTTGCCCTGCACTTCCCTATGAAAGGTGTGGTGCCCTGGGCCCTCCTGGTCCCCACAGACGGCACTTCTACACACTCACGAGGTGGGCACCCTCGCTGTCACTCGGCAGCCCTATTGTTTAGCTGAGAATAGCTCTTCATGTTTTTCTTCTATTCTCTATCTATATGTGGACCTTCCACTTGGAATCCCGTTATGTCCAAGACTCATGTTGCCTAACAACAAAGGTTGAAGTCAGCTTGTTTCCCGGTACGACTACCTTCATTATTACCCTGTTCTCATCTTGAGGTCCTTATGACATCGCATCTTTCTACTATCTTCTCTCTCTTTCCTTTCTTCTTTTTTTTTTCAGAATCCCTGTCTGTTTCCTCTTTGAGGTCATTCCTTGAGATACCCTTCGTCTCAGGTTCTTACAACCCATTCCTCTTCATTATCGAACTTTTTTTTTTTTTTTTTTTTTTTTTTTTTTTAAGCTTCAAAACATCTAACTTTATAACCTCAGGAAACCTCTGGTATTTCATTCTCTTCTTCTCTTAATCAACTTCCTTTTCTTATTTCTTTTCTTTCCTTTTGCCTTTTCCTTTTTTCTATTTCTCTTGTTTTCCTTTCCATTTTCTTTTATTCTTCTTTTCTTTCCTGTGTTTTCTCTTTCTCTCCTTTCCTTTTGCCTTTTACTTCTCTTCATTATTTCTTCTTTCCTTCTCGTTCTTTCCTTATTTTTCCCCTTTTCTTCTTTTCCTTTATTACTTTTGTTTTTCTTTCTTTTTCTTTCTGTTCTTCTTTTACTTTTCTATTTTGTTGTTGTTGTTAATACATTCTCTTTCTTCTTCTTTGTCTGTATTTCTTTTGCAATTTCTTTTCTTTATTACTTTTTCTCTTTTCTTTCTTTCGCTTATTCCTTATTTCCTTTCCCTTATACGTTTTCCTTTTACTTGTTTCTTTATTTCCTTCTTTCCTTTTATTTCTCTTTTACATATCTTTCCATCTTTTCTGTCTTTCCTTCTTTGTCATCCTTTCCTTTTATTCCTCTGTCCTTTCTTTTTTTTCCCATCTTTTATTCCTTTTATTATTTCCCCTTTTTCATTCATATATTTCGTTTCCCTTTTCTTCTTTGTCGTTTTTTTTTTTTTTTTTTCATTTATTCTTTTCACCTTTTTCTTTTCTTTCCTTTTCTTTCTCCTTTTCCTTTCTTTCCCTCTTTTCTTGATCCATTTATATACCTCTGTCCTTTTCCTTTTTATTTTATCTTTTTTTTTCTTTTTGTTTCTTTGTTTCCTCTTTACTTCATTTTCCTTTTCGTTTTTCTTTTCTTTTCTTCTTTCTCTCGTTCATTTCACATTTCTTTATTTCTCTCTTTTCTTCCTTTTACTTATTTCTTATTTCTTCGGTTTTTCTTCTTTCCTTTTCTTTCTCCTTTTCCTTTCTTTCCCTCTTTTCTTGATCCATTAATTACCTCTGTCCTTTTCCTTTTTATTTTATCTAATTTTTCTCTTTTTTGTTTTCTCTTCATTTACATCTCTTCTCTTTTCCTTTTTCTTCCTATTTTCTCTTTTCCCTCTTCGGTTTTATTTTTCTCTGCTTTTCCTTTATTTCCTGTCTTCTTGTTTCTTTATTTTCTTTTCTTCATTTCTCTTTTTTCTTTTCTTTCTTTCCCTTTCATTCTCTTTCCTTCATTTTCCTTTTCCTATTTTTGTATTTTTTCTCTTCACTTCATTTTCTTTGCTGTTCCTCATTTCATTCATACCTTTTTTCATTTTTCCTCTTTTCCTGTTCTGTCCTTCTCTTTACTCTTTATTCTTGTTAATTTTCTTTTTATTATTTTCTTTTCTTCTTGGTTTCTTTGTTTTTCTTCTTTTTCCATTTTTTTTTATCTTTTTCAGTAAGGATATTTTTCAAACATCCACACAGCTCTTCCGGAAGATCTTCCGGCAAGCATTCAACTGCTCTTCTTGAGCGGCACACATCCTTCAGGTTGTGCTTCTTTTTCCCTCTCAAGCGTTTTTCATGTCCCTTCTGGACGTCTCTGTGCCCCTTCCGGGGGTCTTTGTGTCCCTTCTGGACGTCTTCGTGCCTCTTCTGGGCATTTCCGTGTCCTTTCTGGACGTTTTCATGCTCATTCTGAGCGATTTTATGCTCTTCCTGAGCAATTTTGTGTTCCTTCTGAACACACTTATGCTCTTTCTGCTCCTTTTGAGCGTCTCTCTGCTCTTTCTGAGCGTCTACGTGCTCCTTCTGAGCATCTTTGTACTCTGCTGAGTACTTTTTCGTTCCTTTTGAACATCTTCTCGCTCATTCTGAGCATTCTGTACTCTTTCTGAGTACCCGTGTGTTCCTTCAGAACATCTTTCAGCTCATTCTGAGCTTATTTGTACTCCTTCTGAGTACTTTTGGCTTTTCTAGCCCTTCCGGTAGTCCACCGGCACTATTTTTGTTTACTTTTTCTCATCGGAGAGAACATAACCTCATTCAGAGATTTCTGTTTCTCTCCGATTTGCGAGATTTTGGGTGTTTTTCACACACCCTCCACCTCGTGAGTACTCACCACGGATCCCATCCTCGTCGCCACTTGTGGTGCCCTGGGCCCTCCTGGTCCCCACAGACGGCACTTCTACACACTCACGAGGTGGGCACCCTCGCTGTCACTCTAACTGTCACAGTGACACTGTGTGTCTGTTTCATACATGTTTCATGTATGTATCACAGATCACCACAAAAGGAATGATTTTTTAAGAGAATTTTCAATTAAAAACTAAAATATTTTACCAATAAATTAAACAAAGAAAAAAATCCAAAATTTTCATCAAAGTCTTCCAGTTCCAATTCTCGGTAATTGAGAATAGATCACGACAGAAAATCGTGCTACTTGTGCAAAGAATGCAAAAATAGTCTCTCAGCAACGAAGTTTGGCTTATTCGTTGCTACCAGGTAAGTGATAAGGATTGCACGCCTGGAGTCTCCCCATAGAGACAGTCTTCAACGTGTAAGCCTTCATCGTCACCGCGATCACGACAATTTCAGTATAAAAACCCAGACAATTCCTTCAGTCAGCACAGTCAGTTCACAACTGAAGCAACCAAACCAACTAATCCAAAATGATGAAATTCCTGATCTTCGCTTTCTTCATTGCCTTCGGTGAGTTGCTCAACCAGACAAAATCTTGAATTATTTAAGCTCTAATATATTTTCTTTCAATTTAGCCGTGGCTACCGCTTTCGCCGAGCCTGAGCCAGCTCCTCGTCCAGCTCCTCTTCCTGCTGCCTACCCTCAAGGCGGATATGGTTATGGATACGCTCCTTATGGAGGATATGGTTATGGCCCATACTACTAAACCCCACAAAACTCCGGACAGAGATGGAACTACATGCAGAAACATACAATTTATTTCTCAGAATAGTGAAGTCTCACAAATAAACTAAATGCAATAATAACTTAACACTCTTTTAATCATTCATAAAGGGTTTTCTTTCTTGTTGTAAAGGGTTAAGATGAAAAAAAAAATTGCCAAACAACTTTACCATTTCCTATTAAAAAAAATCATTTTTATAAAGTGACGTCATTCATTGCATTTTTGGGTAAATCTTTGCCATTTTATACCAGCTGGTTCCATTAATTGAAAATGAAAATTCTGTTTAGAATTTTTATTTTATTTTTAACTGTGTTTTAAACATCAAATGAAATATTTTCATCGATGACTCATACTTGAAAATCGTTTAAGCCGCTTTTCCAATATGGCCGCAAAAAGTTTCCCAGAGAAAATAATGAAAATCACTTAACTTAAAAACGACGACTGATTTTGATCAAATCGGACTCAAATGAAAGCTCTCAAAAAGCTCTACAACCGCCTAGAACTTAATCACAGCTAACGCGCGAGCAAAAAAAAATCCTTTTACAAAATAAAATTTATTATTCATACGATAATACACAATATCGCGTCTTTTAGCATTCGCAGAAATTGTTGTGGAAATAGTAGCGTCAATTTGTTGAGAAGCATCTCTTCATGCAGATTGACGTCACTTTACCATTTCCAATTGATTTCACAAAATCCTTTTGGAGCAAATTTAGCAAATAGCCCACATCTTTCGGAAGATCCGTGGGAGAGACACTTAATCAGAAACAAATAACGTGTAATTGACAGTGTTAGATGTGAATGGCAATTGCGAGTATCAATTCCTCATCTAATATCCCCCATTCCCCAATGTCTGTGACTTCTGGCCAAAGCATCTCGATGGTGGTTTCGGAAGGCGCTCAATGTGTTTCATATTTGCCCTAATGATGCTCTGTCCTCCTCCTTTGGGGGTGATGGGTGTGAGAGTGTGAGCAAGGAAGGACATTTTGAGGGACATTACGTGGCAATAATGGATGTCCTCAATATGTTCCCCATTGCTTTTCGTCGTCCCAACTGCGGACGAGTGGATAGACAGATGACACATTCTTGTTACAAGCGCTATTTGCGGAAGGATATCTCCTGTCCTGGCATACCCTCCCTCCCTCTTCCGGAATGGGGACCGGAGGAGATATTTGGCAAAATCAAAATTAAGTGGATAATAATTGATTCCATTTGTGGCAAACTTATCCCCCATACATACATACATTTATGGTATTATCAGTGTAATTCGTTGTAATTCGATAAGAGGCGGATGTTGCAAACCGTTGTCAATGAATCTCTATATCGTATGATAATGGCTCTCATACACACACCCCCGCACACATCACCCCTAAATCGTTGAAGAATAGCAAAAGGGTTTGCGAGGATACTCAATCTCACTCATTCTTCTGTCACATTCATCAATGTGTGTGTCCAGGAAATAATTCACTCTAAGTGGCTTTGAATGTTCCCAATTCCCACTCAGATTGGGGCAATGGAATTGAATTTCAATATCAAATTGATGAGGAAATCCCTTTTCTCGCAGAGAATCCCCGAATGAGGAGTATTTGCTTAGGGGTGGCGAAGTGGGTGGCGCCTTGAGAAAGGGGTTGGTTTGGTATAGAAGTACAAGAACATGTCCCAAGGGTGATTTCTGTACTTTATCTTCTTTTCTTTTTGCATAAATCAAGTGGATGAGTCAAATTAAAAATTCCAGAAGCACTTTAGGGTGTCACCCCTTTCACCAATGATGATGGAATAAATGCATTAGATGCTGCTTAGCGTCACGGTGCTGATGATAATTTCTAAGGCATAGTCAGAGATCTCAAAGAGGTCTTTTGAGATATTTTTATTGATCAAAGATGAATTGATTAATGCCTTTTATTAACGCTTGATGTAAATTTTTTAATATTTGACAATCACTTTTTTTTTAACATTTGACAAAACTTTTTTAACGTTTATGTTTTTTCCGTTGGGTGTTTGGTGCTCTTCTAGCGTTTGACGTTTCCTTAATTTTATAATGAAATTTAAATTGAGAATAATATTTTTTTATCATTATTCTATATGTCCCAATTTTTGCCTAATTTTAAAGAGAATTTGTTCAACAAAATTTTATTTTAGATTTTCTACACTTTCCTAAAATATCTCTGCTACCATTAGTTATAGGGGTTGTTTATCACAGTTAACATTCCCATCCCATAAAAATACAAAGTAAAAGCTTTCTCGAAGGACACGATAAAAAATCATCATAAAATCGTTATGAATATTTGAAATATTCAAAAAGAAAAAAAAACTTTAATCAGAAGCACAAAAAGTTTTACACAAATTCGCGTGTCTTTATTACCAACAAACTTTACAGGGTCGGAGGTGGAGAGAAAAAATGAAGCTTGTAAAAAAAAATGTGGCGAAATTTAACAGAATCCTGATTTGTACAATATTTGCACGCGATAGTCATGAAATAAATTTGTACATGTTGATACAAATATGACGCTCTTTTGCGTTGATTCCACACAAAATGTGGCGTGGTGTGTCAGAATTTTTTTTTTGCAAAAAGGGTAGCATTGGGGGATGGGAATTTGTAGAGTTAAATGAAAAGCCATGCTGACGATGGGGAGGTGTGGGGGTGGCAAAAACGGCTTTCGAACATCGAACAACTCCCTAAATGGCTAACGGGAGCTAAATGGGGGTGCATTCTGGGTGGATTGGAGGTTGTGTAGGGGGCAGGGTATGACTGATGCCGAATGATGGTTTATGGCATTCTGGGTGAAAATAATGTTTGTATCATCATGAGCGGATATGATGCCCTGAATGCATTAAATTACAATTTTAGCAGCTGTTGCGCCGTTGGTATCTCCCCATGCGATGTTTTTTTTCCTCTGCATTTGTGTGCGTTTTTTCCCTGGGAAATCACACGAAATCGACCTGTTGTCACATGCAGCGGACCATGGTGTGCCCGAATTCCCAAACCACCCCCTCACCGCCCCTTTGACACAGTCTGGTGACAAATTATTAAAAATTTTATCACTCCCCATCCAATTTGCGTGCCTTATTTTGCAATTTCACGCATAACAACTCTGTGTGGGAGAGGGGTGGTGTGAAAGGTAAAAAAAAAATTGTGGGAGGACCTGCACATTTGGTGGGAAAATGCTCAATTTTTCCCACGAAGAATGCATCAATGGTCTCCAATGCTAATTTTATTATTCATTTCCATCAATTCAACGCACAGGCCAAACACGGCCATTTAATGTATTAAAGAACATTCCACCCCCGCACCAACTGTCGACAAAAATGATGGGGTTTTCAAGCAGAAAATTCACAGCTATGATAAAATAGTAGAAAAAAAGCTGGTGGTTTGGGAGAAAAATGAATATTTAGATTGTTGCGGGGGGTGTTTTGTGTGAGGCTGGTGGAGAGAAGAAACAGAAGAAGTAAAAACTTGTCCCTCAACACCTCATTAAATATAATAAATTTTTCCCACGCTCCTCCACACCACGCTATGTGAAAACCTCTTTTACCACCACTCATTACCATCATCCCCCGAAGCACATTTCTATTTCACAGAGGATTTTCCACTCTCACCTCCTTAGGCGAGACTCTTTTTTTTCTACACCCTCACTGTATATTTTTCTCTTGTATTTTTCTTGTGTGCTTCTAATATTTTCTCAAAATACAAGAAGAATTCACCACCCGCCCATTTTGTGGCAATAATTTTTAATTCACCCCCAACGTTACGCGCGCGAATGAAAATAAAATAATATTTTTGCTAGGGGTGAATAAAAAAACAGGCATTTCACTACAAAAAAAAGAGATGATAGCATACACTTTTCCTTCCCCCCCCAGAGAGTGTTTAATTTCACTTTTATGTGAAAAGTGAGGAAATTTTTGCACATCCACTGCGGAATCTCTCACTATATATGAATTCCCTTTCGCATCAATTTTCACCCACCGAGAGCAATTATTTCCATTATATTTTCATTACTCCATCGAACAGTCTTTTACATTGGAGTTTATTTTTTTATTTCACTTTACTCTTTTAGTTTTTTTTTTAATTATGTATCCAGTACATAACACACTGGTTTATTTAAATCATCATCGTAAGCTCTTTTGAATGTACATACATACATTATATATTTTTTTATTTATAAATTTTTATTAGCCTAGATGAGGTCATTGTTTGTATTTTTTTAGCAAAAAATTTCCTCTTTTTTCACAGATAATTTCAGTGGCAAATAAAAATTCTTTCTGGCGGTTTTTTTAATCTTTTATTTATGATTTTCTACAATTAATGGGCCTTATTCAGCGACCAAGAAACCCTTGAAATTCGCTTGAAATCTTGAAATTTCAGTACAAAATTCCAAGATTTCAAGGGTTTCTTGGTCGCTGAATTAGGCCCAATGTTTATAAAAATTGTTTGAGTGAATAATTTTAAAATAAATGAATTCACCCACTTCCAGCCACTGAGGAAGGCCTGGATGAAGGTTGAAAGCTTCAGGAAGAAAACCTATTTTTTGGATGAAATTTTCTGTCCTTGGCGACGACCGGAAAATCAGTTAAATAAAGTTTTACGCCAGGTTTAATATATACCTACAATTTTCCACAAAATTACGCATATCTGATTGTTTTCGCAAATGCAGGATTTCCCCATACAAAAATGAATAATCTCCTTTCTAAGTGAAAAAAAAAACATAGTTTCCCTTTAAAATTCCTATTTTTTATAGAGAAACAGTGATTAATTAAAAGTAACGAATTAAAAGTTTGAAATTTCCAATGATGAGCATTAAATAATATTCTATCCAACTTATGGTAATGAAAGAGAAGTTGTTTTTGAAATTTCTGACTACTTTTAATAAACGAGGGCACATTAATAGATGAAACTTTCTTATAGTCGTCCACTCTTTTCAGCACACTAGACAAATCTATCCATATGGGGGTGAAGGTGGGGTTGCTCTAAGCAGAAAAGGCTATGACGAAAAGGGGTGGGTGGGTTGCGAGAGAAAAGCCAAAGTGGAATCATCTGAGAGTTTCCATTTGAATTTCTTCCGTCTGACTAATTCATTTTGTGTGAGAGCTTTTGGGGTTACGATGCATCCTCCAGTGGAACTGTCTGTAAAACACACATTAATCCAACTGAATTTTCCTGACTCATCAATCTCGCACACTAAAAAGGGCCCCCAAGGGATGGGATGGGTGTGTGGAGGAGAATTTATATATCCCACAAAACCCCCGCATAGAGTTGGGGGCTTGATGGACAAAATGTGGTACACACTGGCAGGGAGGGATGAAAAGCCCAAACATCCCTCCCTTCGTATCTCTTCGTCACACTCTCTGTTTTCAAACATTTCGCACCACCAAAAATGTCTCAATAATGCAAGTGGAACACAGTTCAAAAGTTCAATACACCCCTCCCCAACGTCCCCATCCCTTTTATGAGGCAAAATTATCCCTGTGCGGGGATGATGCAAAGGTTCGACAAAAAGTGGGAATCAATGTGAGATCAAGTCGATACATTTTGGTGCGGCTAATCTATTCATCTCTGTGAAAATCTCAAAATCATCCCTTATCCCACCACCCTCCGAAGAGTGGTCACAAACTTACTCAACAAGTCAGCAGTTGCGGTTCCCACGGTCAAATCGAGAGACTCGCCTTGTTTTTCCATCAACCCCCCGACTCCAAAGATCGGAGCAAACACCTCCCATACCACCCCCTGGGGTGAGTTGTGAAAGAAAGTGTGTGGAGAGTTGACAAGAGTTTGACAAAATGAATTGGGGTACGTTGCCGCTTGAAGGAGCTTTTAAATAGGAGGAAGTGGCGACAATTTTCCTTCGGGGAATGGGGCAGGAGTCATGAAATGGGAATTATTGAGGGAGCTTCTGAATAACACACTAATTTTCTTTGAGTAACTTCTTCGTCAACACTTTTCAACTATTCAGAGGTCATCTTTTGTGATATTTCTGATGGAAAATTGGTGGGACGATTTTCTTGTTTTCCCACAGCCACGTGCCAAGATTGGAATTTTCTTTGCTTTCGATAAATACGTAAGACTAGGGATTCGTGCGATTTTTTTTTATTTTAACGATTATTTTCTTTAAATTTCTAATAAGTATAGTTTAATTAATTTTTCATTAATTTTTTTTTCACTTGCTAAATATATTCTTTATTGAAAAATAAAGTTATAGGAAGAGATTGATTTTTGGTAGCTATATGTTACCCTTATTGAAGCTGGATTTACGTCCATTATTGAAAAGGTTTTATTATTAATGCAATTTTAATTAAATTTTTCAACAATTGTGGCCAAAGTAGACAAAAAAATCATTGTTTTTGCATCAATCTGAATTATTGCATTTATGGATAAATAATTTATTATTAACTCGTTGTATGGAATATAGGTACAGCTCTGACCAGAATGAAATATTCTCCTGATCAAAAGCACAATTTTCTTTGCCAAAATCCTAATTTTCTGATTAAAAGATAAAACCCAAAGAAATAAAAAACCCCTTTGAGGCTCCAAAGGGTTAAACTTTTGCATCAATTGGAGAAAAAAGCGCACCCTATGCGCTTACAACCCCCACACCAATTTATACAAAACTTTCCCTTAAATGTGCTCAATTTCCCTTGAAAATAAATATAAAAAAAAGTTCCTCTCACAAAACATTCGACAATGTCTTCGAGGCAATAAAAAGCCGTATATTCCGTGACAGGTTTCTTCCATTTTGGCCCATTAGAAAGAGCGTTATTCACAATACATACAGTAAGTCCCCCGCATGTAACCAAAATTGGTTTTTAAATTATTGTAGGGGATCATTAAAGGTTCAAAATAAGCGTGGTGATTTCCCGGAAAAGCGCTGGGAAACATACGAATTTTCCGGTTTTTGGTGTAACCTATATTGATTTATTTCTCAATTTCTAGCAATTGTAGAATATTGCGATTGGCGTCAAATGAAAGCTATATCAATGCTTAATATTATATATTAAAACCATTTTCCAAAATGCACTAGAAGGTGAAAATTCGGAAAGATTTTCCGAACACGCATTTTTCTTTCGCCTCCCATTTCCACAATATTGCATGGGACCACCTGGAACATCCCTCATTTTGTAGCTTTTTTAATCCCCTTTCATTTGGTATAGCACTTGCTGGGGAAATCTGCTGGGAAAACTGTTTTTTTTTTTTTAGTGATTTTCAATGTTGGAAAAACTCACTATTCGAAGGCTGCAATGTTATACCGGAGCTCACACCGACTTAGCCGATTTAACAATGCAATACAATGTTATACAATGTTATACAATGTTATGACATTGTATAACATTGCAGCCTTCGAATAGTGAGTTTTTCCAACATTGAAAATCACTAAAAAAAAAAAAACAGTTTTCCCAGCAGATTTCCCCAGCAAGTGCTATACCAAATGAAAGGGGATTAAAAAAGCTACAAAATGAGGGATGTTCCAGGTGGTCCCATGCAATATTGTGGAAATGGGAGGCGAAAGAAAAATGCGTGTTCGGAAAATCTTTCCGAATTTTCACCTTCTTGTGCATTTTGGAAAATGGTTTTAATATATAATATAAAGCATTGATATAGCTTTCATTTGACGCCAATCGCAATATTCTACAATTGCTAGAAATTGAGAAATAAATCAATATAGGTTACACCTAAAACCGGAAAATTCGTAGGTTTCCCAGCGCTTTTCCGGGAAATCACCACGCTTATTTTGAACCTTTAATGATCCCCTACAATAATTTAAAAACCAATTTTGGTTACATGCGGGGGACTTACTGTATGTATTGTGAATAACGCTCTTTGTGCAAAGTAATCACAAAATTCATTCGGTACGATGGATGGGGTTGATTTCCGCATTTCCACGGGAGATTTATTGATTCTACCTCTCCTGCCACCCTCAACCCCACCCAAGAACCCCATTTTATTCACCAACTATATATATAGCCACCCTGGGGCGTTCCAACTTTTCTAATTGTGCATGTCCGTTTGGGTTTAAAAATAAAATCCCCACACCCAAATGGTGGGCAAAAGCAATGGGGAAATTTTCACCAAAGTATAAAGTTGTAGTCGAACAATCTGGCGCAATAGGATACATTTGCATATTACCAGTGATATTTTCTGTTTAACATGGAGTTCCGGCTGTAAATTGTATTTAATGAATGATAAAAAAGAACGTGTATGGGGTTTGCGTTTCCATAACTTCTTCACGCGCGGGGTTGGGGGTGGTTTCGTGGGACAAAGCTAACTTGAAACCATCATGGATGGTGCGCGGGTAAAGTGAATTTAATACGCCAATCAAAATGTGTTATCTCACTATATAGGAAATGTTAGTGTGGAATGGGTGGCAAAAGGGGTTGATGTGCCCAAACCCATCTACCCCCACAGGGGGTGAAAAGAAAATACGAGAGAATTACTCTGCTGAGCAGAAAGTAGTTTAGGAGCTTTTGTTCGTGATTTATACGCTTCTAGCACGAATTGTCTTCACACAGGATGGAAGGGCTAACGTTGGGCCCTGTGTATTCCATGTAACATTTTACAATTAATTGGATTGCGTGAAACTATCCCACATGTGAGACGCCCTCCCCATCTTATATCCCAGGTGAAAACCTGGGCAGACTCTAATGCCATGAAGTTAAACGGAAGTTGGAAAGTCTTGCAATTTTGTTTAAGAAAATATGTAGCGATACTAACTAAATTCCCACCATGGTGGGAGGTTTTATTTTTATCAAAATTGACCAAAGTACATTTAAATTGCATCCCTATTTGAACAAATCTTGGGTGCAGTATTCTGGATAAAAGGGGGAGCAAGAAAAAGTTATTTAAAACTCTTCCTTTCAAGGGGTTGTTGTGTGTTGAATATTTTGTTTATCTTTTGAGGCGAATCAACAGAAATATTTTCAAAGATCTGAATATTTTCATTTGCATAAACATCCCTTGCTAAAATATGAATAAATCGTCACTGAATAAAAGCCCAAAAGTGAATTTAATCCTTCTCATACTTAAATTTACAACTTTTTGACTTGAATTTAGTCCTTTCTAGGCTTGAATTTAGCACTTTTCTGCTTAAATTTACTACTTTTTTTAAGCTGAATTCAGTTTTTTTTTAGATAGGATTGAATCATAAATTCTTTAAGCTTTTACTCCTAATAACATTTTTCGGCCTTAAAATTAGTCCTATCTAGAGTTGAATTTAATACTATTTCGGCTTAAATTTACTACTTTTTTCTGCTTGAATTAAGTACTTTTTAGACTAGAATAATTTTTTAGGGCTTTTGAACCTCAATTTTCTCAATTATTTTGTAATGAAAACTATATAATATAATTCGTCATGAATTTAGTCTTGTTTAGGCTTAAATTTACTACTTTTCGGCTTAAATTTGTAATTCGATTTGAACTTGATTAGTCCTTTTTAGGCTTGAACTAAATATTTTTTTAGACCTTTGCTACTCAATCTTTGACTTTTTAGGACTAAAAATCAATATTTTGATGTCTTTAACGAATCACCCAAATATTAGCGAATATTCCGAATATTTCCAAAGATCCGAATAATTTCATTCAGATAATCACCCCTCGCTTCCTTCTAGGGCTTTCCTACCGGGTGACTGTACCTATATTTTTTCCAAGAACTTAAAGATGGTTTTATTTTATGACACCTCCTCTTTAATCTCATAATTCCCATTGTATCCTGAATATTTAACTCACAGTCGTGACGTTTTTTTCTCTTTTTTCCTCATCACCAACTTCTTGGTAAGAGGAAAAATATTTGTTTGTGACGCCCCTCAATTTCCTACAACTTCGCTCACAGCATTCTCGGAAAATTCAAAGGTTTGGGGCTTATTGGGGATGGAAAGAATTGGCGTGAAAATGGGGGGTGTGAGTAAAAGTTTATAAATTCATTATTGTGTGCATTCGCTATGCACAATACATCACTTTTCTTTTGTTATAGCCATTGTCAACTTCTTGCATGTGCGCGAGGTAGGGGCGGGATACCATAGTGAGATGATGATAATGACGCCAAAAAACTTTCAATGTGGGGGCACAAAATTGTGCACCGGGAGAATAAATGAGAGCCCTCCTGTACCCAAGTGGGCGAAAGTGGAGTATCAGTGACTTCCGAAAGTTGTTTTTCACACCCATTTTCTTTTCATCTCCATCCCTTTTATATTACCCCATGGCGCATAATAAACGTATTTACATACATAGCACTTCCTAATTAATTGCAAATTGGTTTATTCTTCATTTAATTTTCTTTTGAATGCCATCAAGTGGGGCACAGCGTTGAATAATGTGAGGGGGGTAGGAAGCTAAAGAAGAAAAAAAGAGCGAAAAATCACTGTGAAAGATAATTTTCTGTTTTGCAAAAGTTTAATGAATATTTTTTTCATCCACCCCTGACTCCACGGGGGGTGGTTGAGGAATTTAAATCTCAAAACTCTTGTATTTTTTTTGTTCCCACTACTGCTGGGACGAGCTTCTAAATTGCATCGAGGAGGATCAGGTTTAAATTCATTTTGAAACTCCATTTTATTGATTATCTATCACCACTTTGGGATCATTTGTACAGGAGGAAAGTGCTATTCTCGCACACTTGAAGATGCATTGCAAACAAGGGGTTGAGGACTAAAGTGTGGTTGTCAAGTGAAATGTATATTTGCAATTCAAGGGGATGTGGGGATTGGTGGTTAATTTAAAGTGAAACTTTTATAACAGTTTTGTATTTTAATTTAATCGTTTTTTCCACCCCTTTGTTTGCTTTTCCTCTTTGCTTTTTTAATTTTTCAACGTCCATCTCATTTTCTCTTTGACTTTTATTTAATGGACAGTCAACTATCTTTTAAAATAAAAGCTTTTTGTTCTATAGATGAGTTTTATAAAAGAAATCTGTAGGTATACCTCTATATTTTTAAGGCTAAAAAATTGTTAAAACAAAGATCTAAGATTTTAGATTTAAAATTGAGTTTAATAGGAAAAGCTAAAATTTATTTATTTTTATTGAATTCTTATGATCAAAATACTTTAATATCGAAAGTATGAATTATTACTCAAAGCCTTTCCAAAGTAGGTTGGACTTTATATTTTCAAAAATAATATTAGAATTAGATTAATTAATTTCTGCAATTTCTGCTTTCTCATGGAAAAACTAAGCAATTTTAGTCAGAGCTCTCAATCATATACACTGGATTTTCTTCTGTGATCGTATAAGAACCCAGGTAAGGACATTTATTGTTGTTGTAGGATAAATCCTTCCGATTGCGATTACTTACACTAGAGTAAGGACATTTAATTCAAATATTAAACATAGTTTTTCTACACATCATTTTACATAATTTTACAACTTTATTCTTCAAAATCTTTTTTTTAACAAAATTATTGTTCTTGTTTTAGAGATTTTCCTGTCCTTCACCTTATTTTACACCTATTTGAGGTTTTCTTCATTTACTTATTAATTATTAATCAAGAAAAAACTCTTTCATATGTCCTATAAAAATTGCTCCGAAAACACCCTTAATTCACTAAAAAAAATCATTAAATCTTGAATCTAAACATATCCCAAAGTCTCTCTACCATCACCCTTTCACTTGGTTTCATTAAATACTCGAGACTTGGAGACGAATTTAATTTTGTGAGTATATGGATGCAATTAACCCCTCGTTCAATGCGGAGGTTGGGCGCTCAAATAACGAAGTGGAAATGAAAATCCCTATAAATTCATTTACTCCTCCGCTTTTATGTGCTCCTCCATTGACTTTTACACCAACCCCGAGATATTTATTCACATTTGATTAAAATTCTTCCCTCAATTGATTTCAATTAATGGAAGAAAATCGCATTGATCGCTTCACACAGGAACGCTTGCAGGTGAAAAGGCATTCATGGGATTCCCCATAATACCCCGTGTTCTCCCTCAGGGGTGGGGGGGATGCTGCTGCTGCATAAAAGGGATGCCTGTGGCAGAAATGTCAATCAGTATGGCATTCATGTGGACTACCAAAGATTATTCTCCAAATCGAAGAGAATTCCAATCTGCCCAAAATAGCACTCCTCCTCTGGGCTATGTGAGACACAGACCAAACACTAATTTTATTATGCACTCCATCGTCCGGTCCTTCTTGTGGCTGTCGCAACATCGCTGATCCTTTTTCGTTTTTGGGCTGTGTGTGTGGAGTGTTTTGCAACTTTCCGCCGGACGAATAGTTGAGCAATGAAATTTACGAGTCATCCCCGTCGTTCTCTTGTGTAGATAATAGTCCAATTTAACTTACAATGCCACTCACTGTCTGTTGTGTGACAAGTGAAAATTTCAATTCCCTTATCAACAATGACAAGCCGTTTAATGCAATTTTCCGCTTTATTTACTCGCGCGTTCGCCCCACATCTCTTTTCTTTCTTTCCACCCCTTTTCCCCGTCTTCTTCCTCCTTGCAGCCCATCTCCCGTGAAATATGTGGTTCCAATGGCACATGGCGAAAATGTTCCAAAGACTTTACCTAAGTTTTGTGCTAAGAATAGAGTAGAAGTAGAGCTCATAGGCTTGACTTTGCTAGATTAAAGATCATGATGATTTGCAAATTTATTTTCTGGGATTTTTTTTTTTTTAATTATTTCTATAGTTTAAAATCGGATTTTGTTCTGGAAAAAAAATTCTATATTTTAAATCTAGTTAAGGCTCTAAGAAGAATATTCTTTGAATCAAAACTAGAAGAATTATCATTGTTTTGATAACATTTTAAAACCAAAAATTGTCTCTCTCTCTCTCTGTAGCCAATGAAGAAATCTCCGAGTGGAGTCGAAAGCTCTGAGAAAACAAGAATTTTTCTTGAATTTCCCTGAGTCGAGATTTTTTCATTTTCCAATCACGGAAAAACTTGGCAGAACCTAGAAATAAAATCACTTTAAATTCTTTATCTTTATATATTGTTTTCAACTCTATCCTCCCGTAATCCTTTTAGCAGTCACACACACAAAAATTTTCTCTTGTCTCATCCTCAAGAAATAAAAAAAATAAATCCTATATAAAGAACCCGAGAGCAAAAAAAATCATCTTTAATATTTTCCCTCCGACATTGGTAAATTTTCATTTCTTCCGCATGACTGGCTACTTTTTTTCATCCTTCCCTTAATCGCTCACATTAAGAATATTGACTGGGTGATTTTTTTTTTCAAGCAACTTCTTCGTTTTTTTATGCTGCTTATTCTTCCACTGTTATTGCTTTCAATCTTTTCTTATCTCTCCCATCACTCAATTTCTTTCTTCCTGAACTTGGTGTATTTTTGCACGGAGAGCGAAGAAAAGAGCAATTTGATGAAGAGTGAAAAGAGAAAAGCTTGAAAGTCGCTGAAAATGATGAAATATGAACATTTTATGAAATGTACAACGTAGGTTGAATAGTTATATACACAAGTATGAAAGAAATACATACATATATATGTATGTATGCTGTCATAATCTGAAAAGCTATTTATGCATTAAAAATTCAGGAGGATGTAGAAAGAAAATTCTTTTCTCTCTGTTAAATCAATATTGTCCTATTTTTGCAATTAATAATTGAAAAAAAAGGACGAGAGAGAAAATATAATTGAAGATTTTTTTACTTTATCATTTTCTCATTACGTTTTGTGCACAACAGTTCCCTTTCCTCCCATTTACTGTGAGAGAAATTAATAAATCCCCCCTTTTTGGGATTGGATGATTTTAGCTCTATTGAGAAAGGTGACTGAGCAAAATGATACTTTTCCTCCACCCACACCTCGGTGCAAACAACCCCGGTGTGTTGCTTTCGGTTGGGTAAAAAAGGGGGAAAGCTCGGGGCATCCGACACTCCTGATTAGCAACCCCTAAATTTCAAAAAGTGAATGTCGAGCACCATGGAGTGTCTGCTCTATCTTTGCATCATAATCTTGTTTAAACAGATTTTCCGCTTTATAAGAGTTGACTGTTGAGAATGCAAACAGAGTCGAGGCCATTTTCCACATCCACCCCCTCCCTCCACACTCACAAGAAAAATCTTCCACCCTCCTCAGCTAATTCTTCACTGAATAGGAATCAAACGTAAATACGTGTATGTGTGTGTGTGGAAGGGAGATCAGAGATGGAAAATTGGCTTCAGAGAGGGGTTTGTCCATCTGAATATATCTTTAACTTCTTCCCTATAGCCACAGTGTAGGTTCTTTTGTGGACCAAATCCCTGTGCAATGAGAACCCTTTTGATCGGGCACTTCAATCGCTTCCAATTTTCAGCTAGAAAGTCAGGGAGCATCAAACCAATTAGATTATCCGCAAAAGCGAATCATATTCACGTGTTGTCAACGATGGCCACACAATTGGAAGTCTGGACAAACAGTGGATAAAAGACGACTCTCACCACACCCTCAAATGCAGAGCATCCCCTATACAAATGTCAGCACAATTGTATGAGTCTTTCCCGGAATTTTCCCTCCACACCTCCCATGCAGTATATTCTTCTCCCAAGGGGTATCTCTCGAGGATTCAAATCTCAAATACTCTCTCCACTGAAGAGGAGCAACGAGGAAGTAAAAAATATAGTATAACTCAAAGAGAGAATT
Source organism: Lutzomyia longipalpis (assembly GCF_024334085.1). Lineage (NCBI taxonomy): Eukaryota > Metazoa > Arthropoda > Insecta > Diptera > Psychodidae > Lutzomyia > Lutzomyia longipalpis. The sequence goes on from NC_074709.1 coordinate 19,806,689, forward strand.
GATAAAGAAAATCACGTCAAAAGCCAAAGAATTGAAGGTAATCCTCACACAGTCCCACCAATCAGACATCCCAGAGGATATTGAGGTCAAACATGAGGTGAGAGGTTTATTGCAAGCCCCTCGACAACCCCTTCCACCCACCCCATCGTGTCTTTCATAGAAAGGATAATTCAATAGCCCCAGCTATTATGTCTAGTCAGATTGTTTCCGGGGAAACATTATTGAGAGCATAGATTGGATGAGTTTTGGAGTCGAAAACGTTGCAAATAGGCAGTGAATTGTCCTTGGGACGCAAATTTATGGAACTGTCTCCGCCATTTGGTGGTTCAATTTTAGCAGAAATTCTACTTTTAGGAGAAATTCCACATTTCCCAAAATTTCCACGTTTGATGCCAAAACAATTAGCAAATCAATGGCTATTTGTGTCACTACGGGCAAAATGTTCATTTCCAATTATTAATTTGAATTAGGTGAATGTCGAAAAGAAGGGGTGGGGCAGGGGTAATTATTTAACCCTTTCAACCCTTATGATATGACAAAATACTAATCATCTATGTAAATGAATTCCTAGAACCTCATTAAAGATCTCTTTGTTTAACTTAAATCCGAAAGTATATTTAATCGATAAATCATTAATGGATAATTCGATTTTGTCCAAATTAGACTCAAATTAAAAGTTTTATAAAGGTAGATAACTTTTAAGAATATCATAAATATCTAGAACAATTTCTTCGTGCTCAAAAACTATTTTTAGAAAATATATTTTTATTTAAGACTTGAATTTTTTATTCCAAGAATTGATCCGAATCACCCTTTGGATTTTTTACGCTGTGAAGGTGCTTATTAACAGACGTTTAATAAAAAAAATTAGTAAAGTAGGTAATTTTGTCTATGTCAAGTGCGTTATATACACTATCAACAAAAAGTTTCCGGGTAAACAAAAATTGTATATTTTTTAAGCAGATTTCAAGTGGCTATATAACCGTATATAGTTAACCAATTTTCAAAAATTTATCGGTTTTGGAAAGCTACATATCTCACCTTCTTAAAGCTGGTTTAATTTTTTAAAATCGATTGAGCCGTTTTTTTTTTAGAAATCATTTTGTTTATTTAAAATATGCGAAAAAAAGTTTTTAAGTTTTTCTTGAATATTGGCTGCTAGTACACTGATTTGTACAAATTGACTATTTGTTGGTAAGGTAATTTAATTACCTTTCTAAAGCTGGTAATTTTTTTTAAATCGATTGACCATAGCCGGAGATAAAGCCATCATAAATACATCATTTTTGCTAACTCGGAAACTTTTTGCGAGTAGTGTACATATTTCTATGAAAAATAGGTCAAATAGTTTAATTTTTAATAAATACTCTGCGCATATATTTTCTCAACTTTCCAAATGACACGACCATGAATGTTTCAACATACAAGTTAAACCGCCAAGCATAACTAATGTGGATTAATTATTGAATAATCGTCCTACTTTTTAATGCATTTGCGGTAAGCATAATTTACCATCTCTGCTTTGAGATTCGTGTGACGAAATTTGTGTGAACTCCTGGTAACAATTTTTTTGAAATGTTTCACAAGTTTTTGCTTGAATAATAAGAGAAAATTAATGGAGAAACTAAAGTTCTTCCAGGCACCTACTTTGGAGTGAATTTGCCTTTTTGACTTCAAATACTTCGCCATCAAGCATCTGTGAGAGACCTAAAGTTGTGGATGCTGCTTTAATTTAATTTTAGATGCCAAAAAGATTTCCACTAAATCCCGTGGAAATGGTTGTGCTGCGATAAAGACAGGTCATTTTCGAGTGGGAAGGAGGGTGAGGGAGGGATATTCTTTGGAAAATTTTCTCCCGCATGAAAGCCCAACTTTGGGGGTGTTGAAGTGTGGATACAAGGGATAGAGACCAAAGATGAGGAGGAATCAGTAAATTAAGAGTGCTTCCGGGTGGGCGGAAGTGCGGGTGTAATTCGTGGTTTCATTGGGTGAGACATAAAAAGCAATTGGTTGTAAGTCCCTTGGAAAAGTTTGACGAATTTTCCATTTACGGAAGTGCCACCAACCCCCCACAAAATTACATTCCGGCAATTTTTCCATTAATTCACCGAGAGAACCCCCATCAGAGCAGCCACTGCCAAAAGATGACGGAGGTGGTTTTGCCCCGGCAATGGTGGAGAGATAAAGTGGGTGAGAAATAAAGTGAGAAAGATCAGACATATCGACACAGAATGTTACGAACAAGTGTACAAAGGGAATGAGATTAACGAGATATTTTATCGGATGACTCTCTGTGTGCGGCATTTTATTACTTAATGGAAATGAATTCTAATTGAATTAACCCCCGGGGTGTCGCTAAAGTGATATCACACCCAGAATAAACTCCTTCTCCCCAACATCCACCCTCAGCAGCAATGTGAAGACGTATAGAGCGAAAGGCTACATGTACAACCAAAATGCAGATCGTCTGTTTTCATGGGGTGGAATGGTGGTACGGTAGTAAAGTGGGGAAAAACGCAAGGGAGACACACTGTTGAGAATCTAATAATCATTCTGTACAATTGCTGCGAAGAAATTGATTAACTCACACCCACGACAGAGATACAAAAATCAAATTTTCTTTTTAACCTGGAAATGATTTTTTTTGGAAACAAAGGACTGCAAGTTCTTAAGCAATCAGTTTTGTATCTGTTCAAAATAACCTTGCATATACGCTCCACCTGCTTGTGACGTGTATGAATATAAATAAATAAATAAATAAAAATAAAGAAAATAAATAAAAAATAGCCACTCAGAGCTTTCCAAAAAATACTAGTGGTTTATAGTCAGGTAATTTCAGCTGGGGCACCCTTTGCAACATAAAATGCAACCGATGAACCACAAAAGGCATTCCTGGAATGTTGTTAACCTTTTAAGGTCCGCGATCAATCTAGCAAGCTGATTGAACTAAAAGTAATTTTTGAGAGCTCTTTTGAGCTCAAATAAGATATTTTTGACAAAAAATCCCAACTGAAAAATTTACGGTTTTTCGTCCTTCCTGATCCTGTGAGTCCTTAAGGATGACCTTTTGTAATCATAAAATGATCAGTGTTTGTAAAGACATAGTCTTGCACTAATTTGGACTCAATATTCATAAAACAACTATACAAAATGAAACATTTTCAAAATCGAGCCTTTGGGTCACCAATGAACCTTAAAGGGTTAAGTGATTATTTGCCCTTTGCGATATTTTCATTACATTTGTCAATATATTGAAATTTTCATTGCTATTCTTTATACGGTTAGAAAGTCAAATGAAAATCTCTTAATTTCCACGTAGAGAGATGAAAAATTCATCGTTAAATTCAAATTCATTAAAATGTTAATATTTTGCTAAAACCCTTTTGACACCCCTGTAATAAATTGGGTTCAATTGAGAGAGATTTTGGGTGGTTGTGGGGAGGTCAGAGAGATTTTCCAGTGATCCCTAAATTGATTTATAGGTTCCTGGTATTGTTCGCTGACGAAGCGTTGTACAAATGACGCGAAATTGATTATTTGTTGTCACATCTTGTTAAGATCTCCCGAATGGGCAATTTTTGGAGGAGCATGAGCTTCACCCCCTCAGTGCACATCACACACAAATTCCCCAGTTGGACGTACAAAGTGTGTGCAGGGGGGAGGCTGAGGGTGGGATCCTTTATCGATACATTTTGCATGGCATTGCGTTGTCGTTTGCGATATAGGCACACACTCTGGGGTTATTTGAGCACCCATGCAATGTCTCTCCCAGTGACAATGGCACCCATAATTAATTTCTGCGTCGCAATTGAACATGTCAAATGTGTCTGAGCCGGTCATATTATCTCCGGGCGCTGTTGTGGGTGGTCCAAGCTCACAGAGTCGTTGAGGGTTTTGTGCATGGCCGGGGGTGGCGTGAGGAGAGAAGTGGCGCAACCATGTTCATTGGACATCCATAATGTTTTAGTATGATTGAAAGGGGCCACTCGTTCTCTCGTGATAGTGCTGTGCTCGCTGAAATTGGCCAGACTTACAAGAAGGGCTCCCCATTCAATTGAGGAAGCCCACCTTTTGTACAATCCACCGAGCATACACAACACACACACGGAGGAAGAATTTCCAGGCACCCAAAAGCAAATTGTGAGCATTTATCGAAATTGCCTGAAAATTTTAATTACACCCCCGCCTGGTACACAATTAAATCAAGAAACCAAACCATTATCTAGACCATATTGCCAAATCGGATTAAATTGACACACCTACCAATTTCTACCCACACACAGCCCTGCTCTTGCCCAGAATTTGTGTCAATTGAAAATGTCTCTGTGGATATTGATTCAGTGAAATATTGTGATAGGCTACAAGGTGGGATCTACAATAATAGAGCAATTAATACATTTACCGCTCCGTAACAATTAATTCGAACAATTCTCAATTGAAGTTATTTAAGGTTTCTCTAAACTTAATTTAGTGTATTTTCTAATTAAAATACCAAACTAATTTACAATTTAGCCTCCAATCCTATACGGTCTTCCAAGGTTAAAAAAAATCAGAGGCATAACTAAGAATGTATTCAACTCTTTTGTGTTCTTTGGATCATAATATAGATCAAAACGTAAAATACTTTATTTTCCCAAATTTTTGCTTAATGAATTTAATTTTTTTCCAAAAATGAAATTCATTGAATTTACGTAAATGAAATTAAATACGACGTTCTGACTGAGAAAAGTTTTCTGAGAGAATCTATAGAATAATTATTGTGATAAAAAAAGCGGATGTTTTAAGGTTTTGTTTTACTCAAGCCTGAAAGTATTAAGAAAGTTTTTTTTTTTATTTTTTAAACGCTGAAAATACATTAAGAAACGTGTTGACACTTTTTTTATAAACGTTTGACGTTTTTCTTCGAACTTGAGAATAAAGAAAGTACCAATGATTCAATATTTTCATGTTTCATTTGGGTTTGAAAGTGTTAAAGAGGTATTTTAAGCTATTTTCTTTATAATTTTTAAAAAAAATGAAAATAGATTAAAGAACGTCATAACATTTCTTTATAAACGTTTGACGTTTCTCTTTGAACTTTTAATGCTAACTTTAAAGGTTTAACGTTTAATTATTTTTAAAAGATTATTTTTCTTTTTTTTTTCATTTTGTAATTTTTCCTAATATGGTTTTTAGCATAAAAATAATTTGTTTTGACCTTGGAAAGCCTGAACTTTCTAAATTTTTAAGGGGTGTTCAGAAAACACCCAAACCATCCTGCCTAACTACGTCCCTGAAAAAAATCACAGTGGGATGAATAAGGTCGACAAGAACTAAAATTGCAATTTTCTTTAAATTCTTAAACGTTTAATTAAACGAACCAACTAAAAATTACTAAGAATTCCTTCCCAAGAAGCCTCTATAGATCTTTTTAAATTAAATTTTCTTATGACCCTAATAAGAAATTTAAAGTAATGTTTAGTTAAAAGTAAGAAATCAAGGTAGAAAAGTAAATAACGCACATTATATGTCTTCCTTGATCATTCCAGTAGTTATACCTTCTTAAAAACTTTCATGGCAATTTTCTTTGTTTTCCCGAGAAATCCTATGGCGGTGCATTTGCAGAGTAGCCAGCAAATATGTACATGGTGGAAACTTTGGAAAACTCCGTGCAGGGAATAACAATCAAATTGCTTGTTTGCTGTTTAGCTCTCTGCATCCAGGATACCACCATACCTACATACACCCCTCTCTAGGACTCAAGACGAAGTCCAGGGGAGACGGCATGGGTAACTTTATAAAATTGCAAACAAAAGACTTTGGTGCAATATTTTGTGCAGAGTGCTAAACCCTAATCCAGTCCCTTAACCATGGCGACGGAATTGAATATGAGACTCTACTACGTCGTCCTATGTGTATGGTACGTCTCTGCATCCACCATCGTTCCTCTTCCCCACTCCCCTCCCCCACCAAAAACAAGATCCTTTTCCACGGTCATCCTACATGGTCAGTGCACATTGGGGCACCACATATGTATGCATGGATGTGTGTATGTCGTCAAAATTCTCTAGTTTGCGGAACAAGCAGACAACAATGAGGCAGAGTCTCTCTATATGTAGCACTAGAGCAAGCTCTGAGGGGCATGGGGTAGGAACAAGTAGGAGATGGGAATAGTTTAAAGTATTAATGAGTGAAAATATGAAATATGCAAGCAAAGAATTGTACTCTGGGCTCGGATTAACCTCAGAAACAGTGCGAAGTTGTGTGCAGAAAGTAGAGAATTGGACAGTGCTGAGTGAATTGTTGAAAAGCTCTACTTCGTCCCATGTACCCCCAAAAATTACCACGGAAAGTGGAAAAGCAAAGAAGGGAATGTTGATTAAAGTTCATGTGGAAACCCCAAATTCACATTTTAAGCATGCTGCATATATAGTGGCAGAAAATGCAAGTTATGTATTTTATTGCGGAAAATAAATCTCAAAATTATATTTAATATTTTAACCATTTAAAATTTATTAAAAGGACACACAATAACTAAATACCAGCACATTATTAAATTCTTTTCACTTTGTTATTAAAGAAGAATTATGTTCTGGAATTTCCATTTAAGCTTAATCCCTCTCTCGGTAAAAAAAACTTTGAAATTAAATTAATTATTTGAAATTAAAAAAAAATCAAAAAAAAAAGTTCTTAAATATTTTTTTTAAAAATAATTTGAAAACAGAAATAAAAATAATGCATCTTTGCGACTTAAAAAAAAAAGTAAAATTCTGAACCTTTTCCTGGTCGCTTTTCCGAGAATATTCACTAATCTTTGTAGACCCGATGAAGAAGGAATAAAACCATCAAAACGCCTTAGGTGAAATAGTCTTGAGAAACTTCTAAAGCTCATAAACGATATTATCCCACATCGTTTTCTTTTTAACCTTCTGAATACTTTTAATAAAATGCAGTATTATAGTAATTCTATATATCATTTTTTATGATTTACTGAATTTTTTTTACAAAAAATTCGTTATAACGGACTTAAGGCGCGAAAGAAAATTCATTTTCCTGAAACTTAAATAAATTTTTCAAAATGTTTTTCTTGGTAGACTGAAGTGTATACCATGTCGCTAAAAACTTAATTGAAGTAAATAATGAGAATATTGAACAAATTTATGATACACAGAAAGGAAGAAAAGCTCCATCCCACAGGATGCCTTCTGCAAAGGACATTCAATGTCGACTTATTGGCAATTTAGAACGGTGTCTCTTCTTTGCTTGAAATGCCATCTTAGGCTAATTGGCAATCAATTTCTAATAAAATTCCTCGCTATTTGATTGAATTTTCAAACTTTCCTGTCCCTCCGCACGAGACCTTCCTTCTTTCTTGTTTGTTTATGGGAAAATTGCGTGATTTGATGACAAAGTCGCGATGGAATATGCGGCGATGGCAAAAAAAAAACGAAGTTCTGAATACACAAAAAAATCCCCTTCACCAATTTACATGCATTGCGGGAGAAAATGAGGATGTTTATATGCCGTGGCCCTCGGTAGCAGATAATTGCTATTTGTGGCTTTTTTGCGCCCATTTTCTTATAATTATTCGCAAATGAACATCCATCTGAATTTGAGTTTGTCGTGGGAGAAGAAAGAAAGACACAAAAAAATAGAATTAGCGACCATTAGAGAGGGTGTACTGACATGAAATAGGGCAAAATTATCGACAGCCACGCCAAGTCAATGGCGAATACTTTGCTTGGTAGTTAATATAATGAAGGAGTGTCCTATAATGATGGTGAAAATTCTTCTCATCCCCCCACACACGCCTTCGCAACTTCCTCCAAGGCGGGGGTGGAAAATGTAACGACGCGCGATGCCAGAACAGTCTGCAACACACTCTCTGTAATTAGTTGAAGCCACTCTGTGCCCATTAAAAAGCAAAAATATCTGCGGGCACATTCTTAAAAAAGACTCCCCCATCGTGTCCTGCGGGGTTGTTGCGAGAGTTGAGAGGTTAAAAACCATGAATTGCGTTTCTGGCTAGCACATAGTTGTATAAGAATCATCTCGCACTCATGCTGTGTGCGGTGAAGAAAATATTTTTTTACCATCTCACTTGACGGCTTTTCTCATTTAAATTTTGCAAAATTACACAGAAGTGAGTTTGAAAAATTCTTCTTCTTCAACTTTTTTCAACGCGTTTTCCCTTCTTCCCTTTAAGACAATTAATTGTTATTTATTTCCTCCCTTTATAATGTAAATAATTAAATTTTAGGGTGAATTTTAGGTGATGATTTGGGTGGAATGGGTCACTTTGTATTAAATCATTTATGTTTGAAAGGAATTCTGGAAAAATTATCCAAATAGCTAGTTTTGGTTACTTACTCTTTTGAAAATACAGGATACTATTTTCCAAGTTTTTGACTGATATTTTGGATCTTCATATGTTTCTTTTTGGATAACAAAAAAAAATATCTTTCAGCTAAAAACTGCATTAAAAAACTTAAAAAAAATGAGAATTAAAACTCTTTATTTAAATCCTTCAACGTTAGAAAGAAAGTGTCAAAAATAAAAATCATAAACTAGCATTAAAACAGAAACATCAAACGTTCAAATAAAGAGCGTTATTCACAATACATACAGTAAGTCCCCCGCATGTAACCAAAATTGGTTTTTAAATTATTGTAGGGGATCATTAAAGGTTCAAAATAAGCGTGGTCATTTCCCGGAAAAGCGCTGGGAAACCTACGAATTTTCCGGTTTTAGGTGTAACCTATATTGATTTATTTCTCAATTTCTAGCAATTGTAGAATATTGCGATTGGCGTCAAATGAAAGCTATATCAATGCTTAATATTATATATTAAAACCATTTTCCAAAATGCACAAGAAGGTGAAAATTCGGAAAGATTTTCCGAACACGCATTTTTCTTTCGCCTCCCATTTCCACAATATTGCATGGGACCACCTGGAACATCCCTCATTTTGTAGCTTTTTTAATCCCCTTTCATTTGGTATAGCACTTGCTGGGGAAATCTGCTGGGAAAACTGTTTTTTTTTTTTTAGTGATTTTCAATGTTGGAAAAACTCACTATTCGAAGGCTGCAATGTTATACCGGAGCTCACACCGACTTAGCCGATTTAACAATGCAGCCCTCGTATTGCCATCTCATCAATATTGCATTAGTTAGAAAGAGACAACACGATTCCTCTTGAAGCTTTCAAAGCTAAGCTAAGCTGCTGGGAAAACTGTTTTTTTTTTTTTAGTGATTTTCAATGTTGGAAAAACTCACTATTCGAGGGCTGCAATGTTATACAATGTCATAACATTGTATAACATTGTATAACATTGTATTGCATTGTTAAATCGGCTAAGTCGGTGTGAGCTCCGGTATAACATTGCAGCCTTCGAATAGTGAGTTTTTCCAACATTGAAAATCACTAAAAAAAAAAAAAAAAAAACAGTTTTCCCAGCAGATTTCCCCAGCAAGTGCTATACCAAATGAAAGGGGATTAAAAAAGCTACAAAATGAGGGATGTTCCAGGTGGTCCCATGCAATATTGTGGAAATGGGAGGCGAAAGAAAAATGCGTGTTCGGAAAATCTTTCCGAATTTTCACCTTCTAGTGCATTTTGGAAAATGGTTTTAATATATAATATTAAGCATTGATATAGCTTTCATTTGACGCCAATCGCAATATTCTACAATTGCTAGAAATTGAGAAATAAATCAATATAGGTTAAACAGAAAATCGGAAAATTCGTAGGTTTCCCAGCGCTTTTCCGGGAAATGACCACGCTTATTTTGAATCTTTAATGATCCCCTACAATAATTTAAAACCCAATTTTGGTTACATGCGGGGGACTTACTGTATGTATTGTGAATAACGCTCTTTGTAATCGTAGAAACAGAAAAAATATCAAATAATAAAACTGAAATGACAACTGTTACAGCAATAATGTCAAATATTGAAGAAAAATGTTAAATGTTACAGCAGAAATGTCAAACATTGAAATGTCAAATGCGAAAATGTCGTGAGAATAGAAATGTCAAAAAGCATAAATGTCAAATGCAAAAATGTCAAACGTAAGAGAAGAAATGTCAAATGTTAGAGTAAAAAGCGTCGTTATAGCTATTTATTTGTTATTATAATTGCAATTTTACCGTTGTCCTTCTAAATTATATGCAAATTCAAAATCTTACTGAAAAACAAATATCTTGAATGCATTTTGCCAAACAGATGAATACCCCTTGCTTAGCATAAATGGCATAAACACCTGATGGCACGAAACTATTTATATCACTGGAAGTTTTATGCATACAATTTAAACTTTAGGGTACTGAATGTCACAAAATCTTCTATATCATTTCCGGGAATCGTGCAAAACTCCCCGGAAAAACTGACAAAGTCTGGCAAGTTGAGTTGCTAAAGTTAACATTTTTCTTTGCACCAATAAAACTTTGAAGCAAATTGCAACACAAATGTCCCAATCTTTTTCGCGGGAACTTTCATTTTCTCATGCCTATTTTCCTTCTTTCTTCCCTTGGATGTTTGTGTGGAAAATCTGGATGGGGGAGAGTATGCGGATGTGGAAGCGTGTGTGTAGAGGAAAGTTGTAAAAAAATTCTCCTCAATGCAGCTGAATGTGGTGAAGATGGGAAGAGGAAGAGGGGAGAAGGAGCAGAGGGGCAGAACGCCAAAAACCACTCTGAGAATTTGGGGGCACAATTCCCCCTTGGCCGTTGAATTTTTAAACAATTCAACCCTATTAGTGAGTCGTTCTTTCTCACGCTCATCCATTCCATCATTCACCCTCTCGCTCATCCCCGGACTCACCCCCTCCCCGGTTGGGGAGAATGAGGGGTTGCCCTCTTGCGTGCTGGTACAAAGTATTGTACAAATGTACCACTGGTAAATGTGGCGGAAAGGAAGTTGGAAACTCTCACCGAGAGACCATGAAAAATTACAGTCGCGCTAATGCTAATTTTTCACAATCGTGAGCAGAGTGCAGGAAAGAGAGGCTCCCCCTCGAGAAGGGGATGATGCAGAGCAACAGAGTGAGAAAGAGAGAGAAAATCTACAAAAGGACGATGGGGGATGGGGGTGAGAAAAAGATGAGGAAAAAGACGTTTGACGGTATGTGGAGGTGGGATGGGGAAAGGGTGAATTACAAACGACTTCTGCTTTGCATAAATATGAAACTTATTTCCGCTTTTTGTTCTCGCGCGCCACAACTTTTCCCACCCACTCCCCCATTAACCACCCCCACAGCACCATTCCCAAAAAAAATTCAATCCCTTGCGCCGCGGCAACTTCAAAAAGAAAACCATCCCCCATTCCAGCCCCAAATCGCGTGTGAGTGAAAAATGCGTATTATTTTTTTCTCTCAGACACCCCCCAATGTTCAGCATCTAAAAGACAAATCTTCAATGGATTTTTTTTCCATCTCACTCTTGCGCGGAAATGTAATGCAATTTGTATCGTTAAATGAAAATTGAGTTAATTTCCACACACTGAGAGGAAAGATTTAATGATTTTCTTGTAAAAGTTTGATCTTTTCTATTGAATTGATTTAGGAGTTTTTCTTTTAGTCCAAATTACAAATATAGGTAATTAAATGAGGAAAACAACAAAATATTTTATAAAAAATTAAAAAAATTAATAAATAACAATAAAAATTTTAGATTCAGAAAAAAACGTTTTCTTTTTCAGAGAAAATTAAGGTCAATGTTGACGTTCGAATTAATTATTCGTCTTGCAAGGGTTATGAAAGTGGAATAATGCAAAAAAAAATTATTAACAGAATTTAATTAATTCTACAGAAATCGATTAAAAATATAAGGTAAATGTATAAAATATGAAAATTGTATAAATATGCAATAAAATCATGATAGATATAGAAATCAAATACATTTTTATTTATTTTATTACGGGTTCCATCTGTTTAGATGATTTCCCCGAGAAATCAAATACATAAAAATGAAAAAATAATTAAAAAGTTAAAGTATAATAAAAAGTAATTTTCAAAAACGGAAGTTGATACAAAAATGCGTTATAATAGCAAAAAAAAAGTCAATCATAACGCGTCCAGTTATTAGAGTTGGTATACCACAACGCGGATGGGTCAGTCTATGCGTTGTAATTTAATTTGTGAGTTGTATTAGTAGGCAAAGTCGATTTTTTGTAAAATTTAGCAATTTGACATATTAAGATGCTTATATCTTAAGTTCTATTAGACCTACAGAAATTTCTTGACTAGTTTTGGAAAGGTATTGAATTAAGCTATAATCTGACATATATTTCGATACATTTCAAGGTCACCTCCAGAACACAAAATGGCTGATTTTTGTTCTACCAAAACAGTTTTTTGCACTTTTCGTCCTGAAGGAATGGTTCTAGAGGTTTCTGCTGTTCCAGAAAGTTGTACAGTTTTGCAAAACCTTTAATTTAATACCAAATTGAGCAAAATCGGACGGACCGTTCAAGAGATATGGCTCTTAGAACTTTTCAAATTCAAGAATTTTTCAAATGGTCATATCTTCTAAACGGCGACATAGATTTTCTTCATTTTCGGACTGGTGAAAGATATTGAGTCAGGCTACAACATATCAAAATTTAAAGGAAATCTATAACAGATGTTCGGAGATATAGCCTCTTAAAGTTAGGCAATTTTTGTTTTTGTTTTTAGCGCCTCTTGCGGATGTTTTTGAAACTTGAAATGTTCTAAACAGTTGTAGAGCTTCTCAATACCTTTCATTTGATACCAAGATGGTCCAAATCGGACAAGCCGTTCTTGAGTTATATCGAAAAAACACTTTTTGCTTTAAGCCGCCCTATTTGCTAAACCGCTTGACCGATTTTCAAGTATGATTTGTTGATGAAAACATCTCACTGAGCTCTACAACATACTAAAATTTCAGATCTCTAGCTGTAAGGGAAGTGGTTGACGGTAGTTCAAAATGGCGGACGGCGGCCATCTTGGATTTTGAAAATGCGAAAAAATGAAATTTTACACCCACATTTCTATAGAAAACTTCAAACCCGAAGTCTCTAAATGTTACCGTTCTCGAGCTATAAGGCAAAGTTTGGACCACCGGCCGGCAGGCCGGCAGGCCGGCCGGATCAAAAATTTTCCACCACCATTTTCGTAATGTGGGATGTCTAAAACGTGCTCATACCAAGTTTGAGCCCGATCTGAGGTGGTCAGTTTTTCCGACGATTACAATACTTGGTATGCCACGATTGTGGTATACCAACTAATTACAGAACTTGACAAAAAATAAGTTAAAATTCAAAGTAAAATGCAATATAAAGATTACAAAAATGGAATAAATTTTACAGATATATTGATAAGGTGCAAGAAAAATGCGTAAAATGTATCAAAATTTTTTTTTTAAATTTTTACTTAACAAAATTTTTTCTTTCAGTGTACGTGAAGTTCTGTGAATTTCTCAGCATTGATTCTGGAAAAGTTCTTTTACCTTTCTTCTCTTTTCCATATCATTTTTCATCAATTGAACGACAGACATTTCTAATAAATTCATTTAATTTGCACACAAGCCGAAGAATTACTGCAAAATGTAAACAAATTAATTTTTCATTGCTTCATAAAATGTGATTTGAGTGTTTTTTCCTATTCATGGGATTTTCTACTTTCCTTGTGTGCGTAAAAGGAAGAGAATAAAATTAGATGGAATTTCTGTATTCGAGGGCATTTCATCTGGAACAGAGACCATAATTTACCTCATGCTGAATTTGTAATTCTTTTTTTTTCGCTAAATTTATCTAATATAGAGAATACTCCCTGACCACACATTTATTTATGCAATTGTGTCGGGAAAATATTTTTTCTGACGGTTATAAATTTTCTTCCTCTTATAATGCCATTCCTCACTCTCTTTCTCTGTCTACCTCGCTTCCTTTTCCCATCGCCACACTAACCCAGTTTTTTGCAAAAAAAAATGTTATTTTTTGTACATACCCCGATCCTCTCTCTCTCTGGGCATCAGTGAGATTGTGCTTTGTGTCCATTTTCATGTAAAAAGCTCCCTGGTGCTGAAAATATCCCATCAGGGGAGGGACTTTATTTGTGGTTTCCGTGGTTCTTCTGGTGAATCACTTTTTCTTCACCACAGAACCACTCACCATTGGTGGCGGAGTACCATCCCCGCCCCACACCTGGGATGGGTGAGTTTTGTGTTAGGATTAATTTCGCACAGTGTGAGAAAATAATTACATTTTGTGAATTTAATAGAGTAAAATAACAGTCTAAATTCCAACGACAGAAGCAACAGCGAGTAAATTCACTGAATACTTGTTTTTTGGATGTTTTTCCTTTTTGTTACACAACATTACATTTTGAATTAGAACTTTTGTTCCACATTTTCCTCCTATTGCGGTTCAAGGATTATGTGTGCCACACATATAGGATAAATCTTATATGTATGTAATGTGAAATGATTTCAGAAAGCACAGGAAGATGCTATTTTGAAGATATTCAGATGAATTCTTGGACTGTAAATACGTTGTGGGAGAAAGGACAAATTAGGAGACTTAGAATTTACAAGACAATGTGTTACTGTTGATAATATTCTACAAAGAAACCAAGAGAATTTGGCCTAAATACAATTTAATTAATAATTTTTCTAACTAAAAAAAATCAATGAAGAATTATTATTCTAAAATTCTAAATGATTTAAAAGTAAAGTCTCTTGAAAGAGTTTTGCTTTCAACATTTTTCTTCACATTTTCCTCTATAAATTTTGACGCAGATAGAAAGGGTTTTTAAGGATGTTTAAACCCCTAAAAGATAAACAGTTTTTAATTTTCTTTAGTAGTCAGAAGAAATTTTTTCCAGATTGTAATGTGAAGAAAAATTTAAAAATACAAAAGAGTTGTCAAATATTTGAAATATAACGTCAAACATTAGAAAAAATATCCAACTTTTGAAAAGAAGTGTCAAACATTAAGAATAAACGTAAGACGTTACAAAATAAATGTCAAATGTGTCAAAAGTAACGTCAAATATTTGAAGTATAACGTCAAACGTTGGAAAACAAACATTAAACTTATAAAAAGAACTATCAAACGATCAGAAAGGCATGTCAAACTTTAGAATTACACAAAGAAATTGTCAGAAGCTATTAATTTCAGAACAAAACCGATTAATATGGTTTAGAAAGCTCAATGTTCAATAATTTTGATTTTTAAGTGTAATTTAAAAAGGAAAATTGTTTTTGTATGTCCCTTAATAGAGCCTGAGGATGTCAATAAAATATTGACGAAACGTCGCAAATGAACAGAAAAGGAGTGCTTTTAATCTTTGGCTGCGTTTCCGATGATTTTCTTCGCAAATTTTCTACAACCGTTAATGGATTTGTCATTTTCTAAGAGCCTTTAAATAGAGTTCTTGCTGCACACATATGACTCATTCCTCGTCTTTTCTTTGAATACTTCCAGATTATTGCGCATTTTTCATTCTTAATCCTCAACATGATCTGACAGAGCTCTAGAATAATCTAATTTCCAAAGCATTATCGGGAAGAAAATACAATTTTAATATCTAAATAAGTATAAAAAAAATTCTTTGTTCTTTTTTTTTTTTCAAATAAACCAATTGGCAATTAAATATTTCTCCTTGTCCGTGTGCAGCTCATTGTAGGGGAGAATGTGAGCCGAGTTGGTATATAAAGAGAAGATAATTTATTATTGACGTGGAAAATGTCCGAAGGAATTAAGATGAAAAATTGCATTCTCCCGGTAATAAGTCATAAGTCTAACATTAAAAAAATATTGCCAAAAAGGATCTACTTTGAAATGGAAAATGGGCGAGGTTGGCCTGATGAAAATTGCAAAAGGTGGAGAAATAATTCCCGCACAGTGCAATTTATAGTTCAATTAATATTTAATAGTCAAAGCCCAAAAGGAAGTGTACGTGTGTGTGTGAAGCTGAAAAGGGAGCATTCCACAGGAAAATCTTTGTGCGGAAGAATGGGAAATTTTTGGGGGTTGTAGGAAACAATTGAGAGACGATGTGGCGGAAGGAAAAAGTCGATCAATCGGGGATTATTTCATTTTATTCAGGAGCAATCTCATTCAGACAATAATCTGCCTTCTTCCCTTTTCATGCGGGGGAGGTTGGTTCTCAAGTAACACGATTTTGCCTTAGTTTATCCAATTGACTTGTCTCCAATCCGATTGGTATCTCTTCTATGTGCTTCGTTCCTCCACATAATGAACTTTTGATAAACTTCCGCTCCTCGAAATAAAGGAAGGAAATTGTGTGGTTTTTCCGCCAATGGAGAAAGACTGATTCCATGTGAGTTTTGATGTGAGTATGTGGGGTTTGGGAAAGGCGATTTGTGGCAGAAAGAATAGAAGCTACTCTCTCCCCATTGTATTTCTTCCGTAACCATTCCACCGACCCATTCAATTCAATAAGTCAATGGAAGTTATTACATTCGGAATTTTCACTTTTGACCTTTCTCCTTTCCCTCACACAACAGCAGAAATCCAAAAGTCCTCTCTCATATCGAAAAGAAATATCATTTGGCCAATTGAAACAACAAAGGGAGCAATTTTATATATGAATGCAGAAAAAGAAAAAAAAAAAAAGCAATTCCTTTATATCATTTTTTTCTTACTCTGATGGTGTTT
This sequence comes from Lutzomyia longipalpis, assembly GCF_024334085.1. NCBI lineage: Eukaryota > Metazoa > Arthropoda > Insecta > Diptera > Psychodidae > Lutzomyia > Lutzomyia longipalpis. The sequence continues at coordinate 19,823,310 of NC_074709.1, forward strand.
AGTGGAAAAAAAAAGTCAAAAGAAGTGAGTTTTCCACTCTTCTAAACAACAACGCCCCATATAGCATCGAAGAAGAGTCAACACACCATCGCGGAGGAAATAACTTCCATCACACAAATCCTCTCTTCAACATGGTTCAGATCCCCGAAACTTTGCCCGGGAATAGCGAGAATTAAATATTATTAATTCTGTAAACAAAATTTTGTGTACTGAAGATTATTGCTGGAAATTAAGTTGAAACATTGATGCTGAAAATTTTCATCCTCCAAACGAGTAATAAATAATTTTCATTTAATGAAATTGGAATGCCGAAATGATGGAAACCACCTGCTTGAGCTATTTTCCCCCATTCCGCAGAAATTGAGCGTCTTTTTGGTGTGATGTGAGAGATTTTATGTGAAACGATTACTATGTGGAATGCAATACAGCTGTATGGTATGAGCATTGAAAACAATTCACTGACAAACTTCTCGCTGGAATGGAGCCAGGGAGATACTTAGCAAACATTTTAGCACAAAATATCCATTACAATTTAAACGTATAAACAGTCGCAATATTGGCGTTTTGTTGCAAAATAGCTCCATATGAAAATTTACTTCAATTCCAAATGCAATTAACAATGATTTTCCAATGAGCCTATGCTACTAATGACACATATCCGAAAGTAGCATTAGAACATTTGGTTCCATGGACAAATCTATGGAAATTAAGAGGAGTGGAAATCTGTGGAAAATAGGGAACATAGAGCTATTACAATGCTTATCTACTTCATTTACAGCTTGGCCAAAACAACAGGGAAATGGAGGAGCGGTTCCTAGAAGCTATGAGGGAGAAGAGGCTGTACGAGGCGTCCTTACGCCACTAGAAGCCATTCATGAAGGCGTACTACGGTCATATTTGAAGAAAAACCGAATTTTCCTGATTTTTTAGAGTGTTTTGACACCTAAATAAACATTTAATTGCACAAAAACGGCACAGCTAAAAGAAAGAAAATAAAAGAAAATTGAAGATAAAATTGTTGCATTCTGCTTACATTGACTTTTCCCAAAGACATTTGTTCTAATTGAAATCCATCTCTCGAAGAGCTGAGAAAGGACAAATCTCTGCAATTTCAATAATTGTTCTACGTGCAAACCATCGATTTTGTATGTGTTTGATTTAGGAATTCAATGGTGATGCTGTATCCCCCGGCTGTGAGAGGAAGAAAGAAATCACTGACGATGCTCTTTTGACGGAGATCGTCATGAGATTAAATTTTCAGAAGAACCCCCAAAAATAGAAACAATTGCCAACAGAGTTCCGAAAAACTGGGTGAAAGTAATTGGAGAAAATTGCGATTTCACCCCCACAAATTTTCGCAATAAGATCAATTTTCGTTCACTCTGCTCATGGAGCTTTTCCTAGTCGTTTTTCGGTGCTGGGCGAACAAGCTGGGAAAAAGGGGTTAAAAAGCACAAGCTTCTTTTGCGAATAAAGCAAATAAATAAGTGGAATAATTGCATTCTACACCCTTCGTGACTCTATTTAGTATTCGATTCTGAAAGGGAATTTAGCACGCGGAATTTACAGCAAAATTAAATAAATTGAGATATTTTTCGTATATAAGCTGAGCAGCATTATTTTCTTCCTTTCCCTTTTATATTTTCATGATGTTTTCACAGTTGTTTCTGATTGTGAGAGATTAACAACATTTTGTTCAAAAATACTAACAAAGAGCAGAGAAAATATTACTTAAGGAATTTACTTAACCCCCATAACCCATATAGCGACGAAATGTAAGAAAATGAAGAGAAATTTTTGTGAAAGAAAAAATGTAGAAAACGTTGCAATACATTTGGATCTAATGCAGTCGTTATTCTTTAATTTTCTAAGAAACAGGGGGCTTTCAGAGTACTCAACGTTAGGGACTTTTCATGGAAAAATGTATAAGAATTTCCTGTTCATCCCTTAAATTACAAACTCAACTCTGATTTTGCATCATTTTCAATACAAAATAGCAATATATAGCGCTTGGCAATAAAATTCAAAATTTAATTTCTTCTTTAGTATTACCTAGCTTTTGCAACTTTGACTCTCAACGCGCTCCACATACCATGCGAATGGGATCAAATTACCAAGAAAGAGTATTTGCACTAATAAAAAATTTAGAGCATACATAAAAGTCCTCTATGATATCTCAATTTGCCTTCCATCCACACACTCACGTGAAAATTCCTTCACAATCCTCCTCTCCGCATTTTTCCCTCCATCTTCCACCGGTAAAATGCGCAATTCCTTCCTCATGTGGGGTAAATTGCACTTGACAGGTGTATCCTACTAACCACCTACACACTCAGCCACTTTGTCATTCAAACCAATTCAGTGAGGGTTGGATTTTTCGGCTTCAACAGATGCATCTCCTTTTTCGCTCATGAATCCCCATGTCAAGTGATTTTTCTCCTGCCGTCTTTCCATGCTGAAAATCAACAATTTTGCTGCCTTTTGCTTTTCACAAGCCATCCACATTTTTCCATGTCGATTTTCCATCCATTGACGACCCCCCTTTTATCCCTGTCCTTACAGGTGAGGTGCCCTTCTATTGAATAAAATTTACAGGGTGAATTTATTGAAAGTCTGTCACTGCAAGTACTGAGATTTCTGATTACTGAGTATACGGATTCTGCAATTGAATGATTTCCCTCTCAGTGTAATTCGGAAATTACTGATGACACAGAGACCACGTGATGCGGAGGTGGATGTGGTGGATGCTCCTTTCCGGTCTTTGGGATACATAAAGGGTGTTTCCGAGAAAATCAAGAAGAGAGTCACCGGGAGTGCGGATGTGAGGTTAAGTTTGGTGCTTGTGGAAAGAGTAAGAAAATTCTTTACTCAGTTGAAGGATAAGGTACCACTGGGGCTCCGTTCTAACGTCGTCTACGAAATCCCTTGCTCCGGCTGTACAAAGAAGTACGTGGGGACTACAAAACAGTTTCTTCGCGCTCGACTGGGACAACATCAAAGGGACTCCCGGAATGCTGCGGAGAGACATCCGCACTCTGCCAGCATGTTGCGGAAACGGGGCATTCTTTTGCTTTTGATGATGCTAGAGTCTTGGATTCCCACCGGGTGTACTCGAAGAGAATGTTCCTCGAGATGTTGCACATCAAAAACGGTTTTCACCAAAACGTAAACAAGCGGATGGACATTGCATACCTGAGTGCGGTTTATGCTGGATTGATGACATTTGACGTTGCAGTAATTTTTGAAAATCCTCAATTTATTGTATAATTTATAAATTTCTCATGCCTTCAGCATCCTCAGTTTGTGTAATTAGCATACCCTCACATTTCCCACTTATGACGTGATTCACACAGCATTAATTCAATAGTTTTTGAGTAAGAAAAAATGTTTTGTACTTTTGAGAAAATGTTTGTATTTAAGTTTATTGTTGATGTGAATTAAATAAAAATCTATCCTCCACAGCCACTGAGGATGACACACAGAGTGTCGAAAGCTCTGGCAATTCGAATATTTTAATTGCTCATTCACGAAATCGACGCTCACCGGAAGGAGAATTTCAAAAATTCCCAATTTTCTCATACTGAGATTTAGATGAAAATAAAAAGAAAAACTTTTTTAATGGAAATGAAAATTGAGTGAAAGTTCAAACGTTAGAATGAATGTCAGAAATTAGAAAATAAATGACAAATCTGAGAAAATAAACAACAAACGTTAGAAAAAATGTCAAGATAGGAAAAACGTCTAACGTTAGAAAACTGTCAAATCAATTCCGCAAATAATGACTCATTAGACACTTTATTCTCTACCTAACCATTCGGGGGGGGGGGGACCGTTATTATACCGATAAGGCGCATATAGCCCTAGTTGTTGAGCGCCTTCAAAAGTTTTTCCATAATGATGATGATGATGAAGAAACGTCAAATTTTAGAAAATACATATTAAGCTTTGAAAAGGAAATTTAAAACGTTTTAAGTGAAATGTCAAACGTTGGTTAAAGACATATTACACGATAGAGAATTAACGTCAGTTTAAAAAAAAGACGTCTTGTGTTCGAAAAATACGTCAGATCTTAGAAATGTTAAACGTAAAAGAAGCTTCAATCTTAGAACACAAAAAGATAAGAAGTAAAAAGTTATTCAGTCGAGATAGAAGATTACGCATATCCTAATTGATTTCCTGAATTTTTCCGCGTGTTATTCGAAACAAAAACGGATATGTAAAGTTGTAAACTCCTTAAAACAATTTTCCCCCATCATAGACTAACCATGTAAATAAAGAAAAGAAAATTCACAAATCAAATTTATTATTTATTTCCTTTAATATCAAATAATTCTGATGAAATTGTAGGGATGAACCGAAACCAGGGGGTGGTACCCCCATTAATCAAAATGATTCTCCCCTCTTTGTAATAAAAAAAATCAGTAAAAAAAACATATGCAAAAAACACATTTAAGTGTTAACTGAGCTGTAGGGTGTCGAGTGACAATTATTTCACCCGAAATATGAGATATGATACATTCGATAAAATATCGATCCCCAATGGAGCGCCGCAGACTGGAGAGAGGAAACGCAAAATTAATTTTCGCACACACTCCCTGGAAAAATACCATTCGTCATAATGATGGCAAATTGATATAATTGTACTACGTATTCAATTAATTTTCCACTTGTTGAAAATTATGATTTATTATACATTTTATTCTATTTATTTCACTCAAAAAAAATACCAAACAGTGTTATTTTTAATTAATGAAATTTTGGGTGATGTAAAAAAATTTTTTCATTAATTTTTTTCAAGGTGAGACGAATCAGGATATTACCTTAAAGGACGTTATGCACTATGTATGAAAAATATCCCTAAGTTTCATTCAAGCTCTTGACTTCTTTTTGGTTGAAATTTACAAAATTAGCAGAACTATTTATGCCAAGGCTAAACGCTTAAATATTAACAAATTTAAATTCCTGAACAGAATTAAAGGAAAAATTAAAAACTAAGCCTTCAACTGATAAAATAATAAGACAATAAACCAATAAAGCGATGCGGTAATCCCAATGTTAGACATATAAATTGCAGCGTGGTATAAAATGGGTACTTAACTATGAGATTCCTCTTCTATAAGTATAAGAAATCCCATTTGGTAATTCCATTCACTCGGAACAATATGAAAAGATTGGATGAAGATCTTTTGTATGCAAACTTTTCTCCATTTTCATGCGAAAGAAAGGTTTTTCTCTCACATGAAAAGTCTCTCGTGCCACTACTTCGCCATATAGCACAGACTTTCCACCTTGTTTACCTCCCCCACCGTTCTTCGCATGGAAATTTTATGCGGTTAAATTTTTGACATACACTCCACATTCAAAAGAAGTTTAGAATTCAATCGATTTATTATTCATGGCTTTTTAACAAGATTCTTCGCCTCTTTTTCACCCTCTGCGCAATATTGGATATGAGATGATGTAAGAAAAAAAAGAACATTTTCCCCGTCAACGAAAATCGTGCATGGAATTGTTTAAGGGGGCTCGGCACCAAGGGGGTGGTGTTTTGCACAAAAGCAGCTTCGTCTCAGCCGCGAATGAAGTGAAGATGAAAAAACGAAAATGCTGAGATTTCCATATTAGGCTCCAACTTTCAATGTGATTAAAGAAAAACGCGAGAAAAAATAGGAAGGAAGAAAATTAGCGTTGCAATCCCAATTATAGCTGTGCCAATGAATAGACAATTTTTATGCTCAAAGAGAGCGCATTGAAGTACGTCCCTAATGCCACGGAGAGAGCATGGACGTGGCACAGTGAGTGCCATAATAATGCTGGAAATAAACATTGTCATAAAACATGGTTTTATGTCAATCAAATTGACAGTCAATTATTTTGGAAACGACTTGGTATATTTTCCATCTGGATTTGTTTACTTTCAATTATTTGCTATATACCTAACATTAAATTACACTGAAATGCGCAATGATTTATGATTGATTTCCTTCGTATTTCCCTCTTTGAACCATGAATGAAGTGAATGAACAACAACAACAAAAACATGACTTGTACCATAAGCTCGAAAATCTTTATTACATCGTTGTCTAATGAGGACTTGGTACGGCCAGGTGTACGTCGACTGAAAGTCTCTTTTTGATCTCTGAGGTTTTTTTTTGATACTTTTTAGCTTTTCCTGTGCTCCTAAAAATTTCCCCTTGTTAAAAAGTGGTTTTAAAATGAACCGAAACTGGGGTGTAGCCAAGGGGGGATTGGGTGTCTAATCAAATCACTACCTAAAATAACAGAAAGTTCAGGTTTTTCTTATTAGAAATTTAAAAAAAATTATGGTAAGAATTAGATTGAATAAATTTTAAAAAAGAATTTTCAAATGTTTTAAAAATTTTATATAACGTTAGACGTAAAAATTCTAGAAAAGAAACTTCACACGTTAAGATGAACATTAAAAGTTTAAAAAGTGAAATGTCGTCTAAAACAAGAAATATAAAAAAATTAACATTAGATAAAGTTAAAAAAAAACAACAAAAATTCGTACGTTAGGAAAGGAGCTTCAAATTGTTAATTAAACGTTGAATGATAGAAAAAACAATAAACTTTAAAATAAAAGTTAGACTTTAGAAAAGAAAAGAAATATTAGACGGATAAAGAAAAATCGAAAATTTTAAGAAACGTCAAACGTTAAAAAATAAGCGAACATCAAATGTTAAAAAATTATCGTTAGAACAATAAAAATTGACATCAAATGTTAAAATTTAGTAATTTTTAGTACATTTTCAACATCTACCAATTTTAACAGAATCGACCTCAATATATATTTTAGCTGTGTTTCTTTCAGACACAGCTTTTGTGTACCGAGCAAAATCGAAAGTCGTCAGATCGGGCTCAAACTTGGGATGAGCACGAATTAGGGTCCCCACATTCCAAAAAACGTATGCGCCAAAAAATTTTTTTGTCCGGCCGGCCGTCCGTCCGGCCGTCCGTCCGGATTATAAACTTAAATTGCAAGAGAACGGTAATAGATAGAGACTTGCGGTAAACGGCAAAGTTTAAAAGTCGACTGGAAGACGTCCGATTATGACGTCAAATTTTACCCCCCACCCCCGCGTCCGCCATTTTGAATAACCTCAAAATTTTGTTTTCGCTATATCTCAGCTGCTATTATAGCTAGAGGGCTGAAATTTTGATATGTTGTAGCGGACATCAAGACCTTTCCAACGATATCTCATTTTCGAAAATCGGTCAAGCCGTTTAGTCAATATGGCCGCCACAATTTTTCATCGAAAATCGACCATAACTCGAAAACGGCTTGACCGATTTTGATCAACCCAGGCTCAAATGAAAGCTCTTAACAAACCCTACAACTCTCTAGAACATACGAAGTTTCAAAAGTGACCGCTAGGGGGCCAAAAATCAAAAACAAAATTTTCGATGAGTTTTCGATGAATATCTCGAAAACGCCATTATCGATTTGCTTCATTTTCTGATATGTTATAGCTGACCATATTATCTAGCTCCATGCCAAAAATGAAGAAAATCTATGTCTCCGTTCTCGAGATATAGCCTTCCAAAGTTGGCATATCATATCTCGGGTTCTACAAGTCCGATTTTGATCAACTCAAGTGCAAATGAAAGGTTTCGTGAAGCCCTACAAATGTCTAGAACATTGCAAGTTCGAGAAATGACCGCGAGAGGCGCTAAAGTCAAAATCAAAATTTTCGAAAATTTCGAACTCGAATATTTCGAAAATGCCATTATCGATTTACTTCATATTTTAATATATTATAGTTGAGGTTAAGACCTTTCCAACGATAGCTCAAACTCGAAAATCTATGGATCCGTTCCCGAGATATGGCCTTCTAAAGATTTCTTAGGGTATGACTTTTCAACTTTTCCCGACTTTGCGCGTATTTAAATTAATTTGCGTTCTAGTTTGCTCTCACAAAATTGGTACACTGAAAGAAACACAGCTCCCGTAAGCTTGGTCAGCTTACCCGTACATTTTTTTATTAATTTAAAGGAGATTATTTAAGGCTAGATCCTTCCATCGGTACTAACTTTTATTTTCTTTAAGAAAAAAAAAAGAAAATGTTTAATCAGTATCTTCAAGTCTCTTCCCACAAGCTTGAAGCACAAAATCCAATCTTTCTCGTCCAAAAACTGGTGGGATCCGCATTAATTTGCACCAGAGGAATTTTTTCTGCCATATTCTCATGTAATCCAATTTCAGTGGGAAATGGAAGAAGACAAATATCCTGATTGTGATACAATTGGAGTACGCATCCGCAAACATAAGTGGTTTCCAAGCCCTCGTGGGACCCCCTCTCGTGGGGGTGATGCAAGCAGAGGGTGGGCTCGAGAGGCAAAAGAATGCCGTGCGAAGAAAGGCGTAAGATGTGCGTACAGCGAAGGACTTAGGGCCCATGCATCAATATATCTTATTAGGCCGGTAGAATTAGCGGAAAATGACCCCAAACTTTTAAATAAATTCGGCCTAGCCAAATTTTGTACCATTTGATTCATAAAAATATAAGAATTTTTTTAATATTTACGTGCATGCTCTAAAACTTATGCTCATTTCAGAAAATGCGTTTGAAAAATTTTTCATACATTTTTCCATAGAAGCCATCGAAGCCGATCGAAGCCACTCTGAAAAAAAAGGTTTGTATTTGAGTTTGTCAAAGTTTGTAACTCCCATACATTTTTTAACAAACATGGAAGTGAAAAGGAGTCAAAGCCCTTTTTTGTCAAAGGAGATTACTTTTTAATCTCCAAGTTTGTTATTTCAAAATATAATATCCATGTTTGTAAAAGTTTGTTATTGTTTGTAAAATTTTGTATAAAAATTCGCATAGCCCTCCTTACAAACCTTTGCAAATTATTACAAGCTTGTTTATTTTATTTTGTATCTTTTAAAATAAAAGACATTCTTTTAAATTAGAATCCACAAAGTTTATTCATTTTTTTTATCATTATAACCAAGTATTATTTAATTACATTACTGATTTTTCTCTGAAGAAATTTTTCTGTATATCCGTCACCCCGTCCATCCGTATGCGACGTCGAATAAGGCTGATCAGAAGAAAGAACTCCTCAATCATCTCGTTATCTATAAATAAATAAAAAAGATGTTTAACTCGAGGATAATGCCATTCATGATTGAGGTTATCTTGAAATATCTTACCATTTAATGACTTAGATGCTCCAGGAACTCCAAACTGTACGCAAAAATTATACAGTTGGGGACTATTCACAAAATAATTAATGAATTTCAAAAAATATCCATAATTTTTATCGGTTTTTCACGCTTTCCTTAAACGGCGTCCACTGTAATGAAAATTTAACAAAATAACAAACTTTATCAAAAAAGTTTGATAAGGTTGTAAATGCACCAAAATAACAAACTTTTGAACAAACTTTATCAAAAATGTTTGTTAATGTTTGATTTTATAAACAAACCAGCATACAAACATTTTTGTAAAGTTTGTAAAAAGGTTGTTCTTTCAAATTTATTAAAATTTGTTTGCAAAAATTTGTAAAATGTTTGTTAAAGTTTGTACTTTTTTGTATTTTTTCCTCAATTTACAAACATTTTACAACCAATCATCTCCAAATACAAATTATGTTTGTTAAATTCCATATTTACCTCCAAAGTAATATCCTTTAACAAACTTTGACAAACATCGCTACAAACTATTTTTTTCAGAGCATTGAACGAACATGCGACGTCGCTGAATTTCGTGTTCCGAAAAAGTATGATTTGACAGTTGAGAATTTTCGAGTAAATATTTTCATTTTTGTGGGGATTTTTTTTTGTGAAATAATGTGTGTTTACTTATTATTTCTGCATTATCTCATGTAGGAAGTACTTTTTTTAATCCTTGTTATAATTTGTTGAGTGGAAACTGTAAAAACTATAGTATTTTATGTGGTTTGTGTGAGCAATTTCTTGGAACCCCCCAGTGACGTCACTTGTTCGTTCAATGGCTTTGATGGCTTCTATGGGAAAATGTATGGGAATATTTAAACGCATTTTCTGAAACGAGCATAAGTTTTAGAGCACTCCAGTAAGTATAAAAAGGTTTCTTATAATTCTTTGAATCAAATGGTGCAAAATTTGGCTAGGCCGACTTTATTTAAAAGTTATTTTACTTCTCAGCTGGCCTATATTTAGAAGGAATCCACAGATGGGAATTTGCCGCTCTCCGCCCACCCATTGACTATTCCACGCTCGTCGGCTGTTGATATACCAGAAGACACACACATTACTCGGTTGATGGTGTATGTGATTTTCGGTAAACAGCTTTTATGGCTTAACAGTGGACATTGGGATGCTTTTTGCTCTTTCTCACCCTCGTCGTGTAGCATCCCTCGCAGCATACCCCCGTACCGTCTACCCCATACAACCACCTCCCATACTGGGTTCCATTTCATCTCATCCGTGGGCGACGTGAAACGTGTGTGCCCTCTGCCACCCATCAATGGGGTACAATGGCAACAAACCAATGATGGAGATGATGATGGGCGTCTTCTCGTTGACCTGAATGCACCGAAATCACAATATTTCTATGGACGTGACATGAGTTTAAATTGCTAAATTAGATAGAAAATAGATGTGGAAAAGAATTACATGCTAAACGTATCCTCCTTCACATATCGGATGTTAAATTAGGTGGACATTTCCGATAGCAGAGACCATCGAGAAACTTCTACACTTTATAACTCTCCCTCTACATCATCCACCCAATTTGTATGCTCCTTGGGCGGTTGGAGGAGATTTAGAACCCTATAACTTTATAGCTTTTGAGATTGAGATTAAACACTATATCGGCAATTGGAAATATTTCGTCTTATATCGATGAGTAGGGAAGAACGGGGCAAAAAAGTCACTAATAAGGGGTTTGGAAAAAGCTAAAAATCATATTTCCCAAAGGACTTTTCTCAGTCAGAACGTTTTGTTTTGCGTGAATTTGATTAATTGGTAACTTGGAAAAACAATTAAATTCATAAATAATTGGAAAAATAAAATTTTTCACGTTTGGGTCAGCGTATGACCTAAAAAACGCGAAAGGGTTAAACTCACCTAATAAATTGTTAAAACACCCCTTCGCTGAATCAAATAGTTAAATATCACTCACCAAGTAAGTTCAACTATTTGAGAAAGAAGTAAATTGATTTAAAATATTTGAAAATAATTTCTATTTAATTAACAGAATTTTTTAATAGTGAATAAAATGATTTAAAATCATCTACTGTCAAAATCTTACAAAATCTTTTAAATTATAAGAAAAGAAAAGAAGAGATTTTTACCAGAATCGATCCCATGATCAACCTTCTTCGGACGACTTAAATTCATAAAAAAAGAACATAGAATAGACCATCTTAGCCCAGGCATGATATTCTCTAAGAGTGAAAAACTCTCGTGATAAACTCCCGAAGGCTTTTTGCAGGGAAAAAGTAAGGAAAACTTCATGTAAGAATGATCCCCTAAGAAAAATAATGTAACCGTGATATACTCCCGTAAGATTTTCCCGGTTTTCACGTTTCTTTTAAAGCGCTAAAGCCTTCAGGAGTTTATCACGGGATAATTCTCCCGCTTAGAGAATACAGCCCCAGGTAATAAAAATAAGGGTAAAATAAGGTAAAATAGAGCTTTAAAAATTCAACCCAACTAACCCACATTTCCCACAAAATAACATTCACATAAAGATACTCTTACATCATGAATTAGGCTAATCTGATGTCTTATGCAGTGAAACACTTAACTCACCTTGCGTGTAGGTGGTTGTGTGTCCTTCGAAAGCATAATGTTTGAAGAAGATCTTCCGGCAGAACGAGTGAATGTGACATAAAATAATTCTTGACGAGCTGGGAGAACTTTCACTCTTCCTCATTCTGGAGCTGCCTGACACTCATCTCCCTGGGTGAGGGCCTGGATAATCACGATAAGTGGTAGGAAAAGTTTTCCACATTAATTCCCATCCCCATTACGGCAATTTACCGAAATTTTCGCACACAAAAGAAACTTCGTGGCATTTCTACATATTTTATTGCCGTGATAATTGATTTATGATATTCATATATTAATTATCTGGGTGCCACAAAAAACACCCCACAAATGGCGGTGAAACTTTCACCCCGAAACGCCGGCGAGTGGGAAAGTTTCCCAGAGCTTTTTGGGATGGAAAATGAAGTGTGAAAAGTAAACTTTTACATTCATTGACTTGGAGATTTTCTTCTGATGCTTTGGTAGGTTTTTTTTTTTCAACTTTAGGTGTTTGGAGGGATGATTTTTTCCACCCTTAGATTGTTATTTCTTATTTTTTCGGAGATGGAGTAATTGGGATGGAAGCTCCTGTGAGTTAACTACTAAATCACAATTCGTGATTTCAACTTATCCATATGTATGTAGTGATGAAGCTTCTGGTGTATGATGGACTCTATCAGCGGTATTCAGTTCCTATTTTATTGTACTTGGGTGTGTGCCTCTTTAGCTCTCTTGTGTGCAACAGACAGAGTCTCAGAGCAATTATTATCATGAATCCCTCCCTCCCCACGCACCCCATCAACATTTGTGGTATCTATTGGTGTCTCGGGGCTTCTTGTGTTCGGGATGAGCGATGCTGGAGAACAATAGAATTTTCCACTTTATTATTTTGCAATATTATTTATGTTGAGAAATTCATTTTCTCGTTCAAACTTATGGGGAAGCTCTTGTGTGTGCAGCATTATTCCGCTGTGTCCCTTTTGTGGGGCGCTCTTCGGGATGGGCCATGAATGTCAGGAGGAGAATGAGAGAGAGAGAGACCTTTGTCTGTTATGAGGGGGGAAACTCCACTGTACATTATAACGAGGAGTATACAATTGAAAATTCAACCCTCCCCGAAGATGGGGAGTCTCAAGCGGATGTGGTTGACAACAGAGAGCCCAGAGTTGCGGCACCCCTCCACCACTCATGCTGATATGGCATAAGGTTAAAATTGTCTACAAAAGACTGTTGCTTCTGCCACATCTTATGGAATTCATCTATTCAGGCCACGGCGAAAGTTCCTTTTCTCGCATTGTTGGGGTACTATACTGGGTACATGAACATTCACACAGCATTATCCACCCGACGTATGCATTATTATTCCTCTAGCGCCACTGTCTTCATGCTGATTTTCAATATTGTCTGTTGACAAGAACAGATATAATATCTTAACAATTGAGAGAAAATGGAAATTCACAACAATGATCGTCATCCATTCATTGCAATATTAATTTCCATGATTTCTTTTTTAAAGCAGCTTTCTCATTTTAAGGAAGGGAAGCTCTGAATTAAACGTTTGATTTAAGAGATTTCTTCTTGAGATTGAGAACAGAGACTGACTGAGATATTTCTTTGAGATGTTTTGTTGTATAAAGTAAAAGAAGCATTGAAATAAAATATTTTTTATTAAAGAAAAAGTGAAGACTATTCACCGTACTTGCTTCATATAATTTTAATAACAAAAACAGGGAGAAGATTGAGAGGGATCCCTTGTGATCAAATAAGGGATGATCAAATAATTTTTGAAAAATTCGGGAGCTCTTAGGAGCGATTTTCAATACAATTTTGAAATAAAAAAAATAATTTTGCTTGAATTCTTGTTAAATGGCAAAATATTGATCGGAATTTAATATTTTCAGTTTCGGAAATAAAGTTTTCTTCTTAAAAAAATATTTGAAAATCTCACATTTTGAGCATTTTGTTTCAAAAGTTATTTGACCAACCCTTAATTATTTGGCTGCCTTTTTACAAGAAACTAATCAGCCTTTAAACTTACAAAATTTTGCTTTTGTATTTAAGGAAAATTTCTTTTTTTTTTTAATCTTATAAAATCGTCTCGTTCTGTTTAAAATACATTTCAAATCCATACTTGAAAAAAAATTAACTTCACAAAAAAACATTTTTCTTATCAATTCTCTAACTAAAATTCTCTAACACCATCCCTTGTTGATTACATTCATCCCCGTTTTAAAGAAGGAAGAAATAGTCAGGGAAAAAACAAACTCCATGCATTTCAAATGATATTCATACATCGTCGCAATTCCCCATTAATTCTCGCTAAATTTATTTTATTCAACGTCTTTTCTCTGCAATGTCTGGGACAAGAAATAAATTTTCTTACAATTAACCCCCACAAATATTTTTGGGACAAGTTAGTGAAGCACTAAGGGGGGTGAAGAGTGCATATCATGGCGGTGCGGTGGAGTGTTTAAGGGGTGGTAGAAAGCATAACGTGCAACCCACTTAATTTATACTTACTTCCTGTGCCTCTGGCGCCCCCCAAAAGAAAGGGGTTGGGGGGGATATGTGTGCATTTTGTACGAACGACGTCGCACAGGAAATGAATAAAGTTTCCTAGTTTTCACGAAACATCACCGTGTGGAAGACTTTTGCGAGATTATTCCGCGCGCGCGGTAAGACATGGGGGTTTGGGTTAATAAATGCAACGCTAAGGGTATCATTTGTGGGTTTGTGTAGAAATATGCGTAATTTTTGGTGGGAAATGTTGCGGTTATTTATGAAAATGATGCCATTGAGTAAGGAATTTGAAATTCATTTTCCACACACACACGTTCTACCTCTAAGAAGTGAAATAAGAAGAAAAAATAATTTAGTTTCTTCATGGCAAATATGTGGGGGGAAATTTGCATTTTTGCATTTTCATTTGAATGGAGAGAGAACTCATATGCGAGGTAAATGTATATATTAGAATTTCAGCATAGAAGGTTCATCTTACTCATTGCTTCATTTCCATTGTTGGCGCGGTTTTTGTGGAAGAGTCGACAATCTATCGTATTTCAAACAGCAAAACCAAACCCTTACCCACCCACTCACGGCAACCATAAACACTAACATATTCCGAGTACTAAACTCCACTCGGGGAAAATTCCCCCAAACCAACCCCGTGCACTGGTCGCCCCCAAAACACCCAACAACGGTTTCATATTTCACAAGCCATAGCAAATCAGATTTCGGGTTAATCTGTTCACCAAGTAAAAGGATATTTCCTCTCTTTTTTTTCTCACCACACACCTCCGCCCATTAGCGAGTGTTGAGGGTGAAAATAAAAAATTTAAAAGGGCCACAGAGTTTTATTTTCTTTCAACATGTTTTCCCTTTGGCTTTTGGCGCAAAGGAATGAAGAGTGAAAAAAAAGATGGAAATATGATAAATCTATTTGAATGAAAGGTAAAAATGGAATATTTTTTCTTCTTATTCAATAAAGGACAAAGAAATGCTTTGAATTTTCTCCTTTTATTCTGTAAAATCATATTGGATTGAATTACATGAAAGGGGTGGGTGGAGAATGGGTGGAACAGGGAGGTGTGTTGTGTATGAAAATACCTGCAATCTAAACCATATTGTAGTACAAACAGTATGATGTCCTGTACTCAAATGACACACTTATGGGCTTTGTCATTATGGATACATTTCCCCCATCTACCTTTGCGGTATAGATTGAGGACATTTTCGCTAAAAAGGACACCCACAAGTGAGAATAAAATCTGACATGAAGTCGTCAAAGAGAAAATTCAATTGGTGAGAATAGCTGTTTTACTGCAATAATAACACACAGGAACATTTTAGTTTGGCATTCCTCTCAATTCTCATCGCCTCAACATTCTCAGTCACGCCGCCATCACCCACCCCCGCAACCATGCTGCAATGGGTTTATACTCGAAACTTCCTCCGCATCCTTCCGGCGTGCTGAGGCACATTCGCTTTCGGGATGCCTCAAACAGGGGGGTGGTGGTGGCAACAAACCCGACTGAGGGTGAGGGTTGTGTGTGACAAGAGTGTGACAATCAGGAAACCGCATTATCGCAAACTCAAGATCTCGCACATGGAATATTAAACGTGTCTATTTCCCATTTGTTATTTTCAATTTAAAATCACTTTTGCATGCCATTTTATGCTGAGCACACCTCTTTCGCCATTCTCAGATTGTCAATTAAGACAATTAACTGAGGGACAGTTGAATATTTTTCTTCTCTACCAATGGTAATTTAAATGACATTTTCCAGGAAAATCCTCACTACAAATATTCGTGGAAAAATCTTTTAATAATGTGGGCAAAAGCTGCAAAAGCAGGGGTAAAAGCACATATGACAAAAATGATAAAATCAAACTTTTCATTGGCACCCTTAATTCAACATGTCACAGAAGGACGAATAATAGCCATTTTATAGGAAAATTAAAAGGACTTTATTCACCGCTAATAACTAGTATTTGATTAAATAAATAATTCATGGAAATTATGCAAAATATTGCGAAATATTTGGGATCATATATTTTAAATTTCAAACAAGTAAGACCAACAATAGTCGAATTTTCTAACCTCCTCTCCTCAGATCGAATTGAAACTTAATGGGCTCACGTTTTGGACCTTGAGCTTTGAGAAAAGTGGTGAAAAAATTCTTTTTGCGGCTTGCCAGTCTTCATTGAAGTTCTATTATAGGTAATGTGTCTGTAAAATTAACGAATTTTTGTTTTCGAAATTCAAAATGGCCGCCATCCGCCATTTTATCATAACTATCAACAACTCTCACTGTTGTTTAAGGTTTAAGTTTAAGGAGGTTTAAATTATAGTGTGTTATATAGCATAGGTAGGACAATGTTTTGTCGATGAGTTATACTAGAAAATCGGACGAGCTGTTTAGCAAATGTAGGGTTGCAAAGGTCAATTTATTTTTACTCAATAACTCAAAAACCGTGAGCGTTGTAAGTCAGCCGTGTAAGGCACTGAATTTGTCATTCTCTAACATGGTTAAGCAGGTTTGATTCCCAATTTGGATCTTTACTTCATTGCTCCAGTCATAGCTTGTCCCATCATCACTTTCCAAGAAAATTCAATCCTTTCCCAAGAAAAAATCCAATTCGACTCAAAAGGAACTTTTATACAAAAAGAACTAAATCTTTAATTCACCTTCAAGCACTTACATAAATAGCCCTAAACTCTTCCACCCTCTTCTGTAGGTATATAAATTAAGAAGATAGCTTCGGTTTAGCTCAGTGTCCGGTATCTAACAAAACATCTCCCAATTGAATGGTATTCAATTGATTTTCCCCGATTTTCCTTGTGATTTCAAATCAGTACCACCATCAAACCCTTTGAGGCGGATAATGCCATGCAGAAAAGGACAAAGGAAAAGGGAGCCCAATTGTTGCGTTGCAAATGAAGGAGTTGGAAGGATTGCGAGAGGAGATACTATAATGATTTATGGATGATTTGGTCTCCATGGGTTCGCGTTGTCGGTTACAAAATGGTTAGAGGAATATCACATAACGTTGTTGTGCGGTATTTGAAAATGAGCATGCAATGTGCGGAAAATGGTGATTGTGGAGATGAAAAGTCCGGAAGTAAATCCCTAGAAGATAAATATGTATATTGTACATACCAACCGTCAAATCAGACTGACAGAATAGAGAGATGGATATTCTTAATCGGTTAGCATTTTAACGAGATTATGTGATTTACACTGGGTTGTCCCCATAACAACATACACTCGCCCCCGGAGAGTAACTCACAGGGATCACATAGCATACCATCCACTATATGTAGCCCCCCAATGCTGCTGGTGGGTGAGAGCGGGCGGCTTTGGTTTGAACGGGAAGAGCTTCACAACGCATGAAATCCATCCATTTATCCATAGTCCTCGACTCGTTCATTCTTTTTTTTCTGGTCCCATTCCCGCTCACATTTTATCGTCCTCCATGCTAACATACATAATGCCCAAGCATATCGTCGAGTCAACTCATTCGTTTTCATTCGTATGTGATTTGGAATTCAAAAAGTACGTTTTCCAAGTATAAATTGAGTTTTGTCCGGGAGTGCTTTTTGTGCCATCTCCAGCCATGGGAATGTCTCTCCGATTGTACTTTTGACTATGTTTGAGAGAGATGGGAGAGTTCACTTTTACAACATTCCAAAGAGCCACTATGCTTGAGCACTACCCGCGCCATTCTATGTAGAATGCTCAGCGAAAGTTAAAAGGGAGCTTTAGGCTGAAACTTTTTGTCTGTGTAGCGCGGAAAATCAGCTCAAATGGAAAGTGACGCGTTGTATGAAGTAAATTTTTGCAGGAAATAGTGCTTGTTGCAATCACCCATTGAGCCAAAGGGTGTGTACAACTGATTAAATTGCATTGACTCCGAATTCTGGTGAATCGACATCCCTAAACCCCTTTTCAGGAGCTTTGACTTTTTTTTTGGATTAAAATCTTTTTGAGAATTTTGCTCTTAGAATCATTCTTTTTACAATCAATTGCAATAAATTTATCGACTATCATTAAGTGCAATTGTGGGTGTTTTTTCACCTACTCACAATTTTCCTCTCTATTTTTTACACCATCTTCTCCTCTCCCTCGTCGTTAGTCTATGAAGTGAATCTATGATAAGAGAGAAAGGAAGAGGTGGAAAAAAAGCATGTCCCGAGGCAAAGAAGTTCCTGTCTCATCTCCCGCAAGTATTTGTTGAAGGGAATTCAACTAAAACCCCATATACAGGAGTAGTTGGATTTCTACATTCTCAACCCCACCGCAACGGCACGGAGTTTGTGAAATATGAGTTATTTCGAAAATTTCCCGAGGGGACACTCAGCACACATTTTTATTTCTCTCCTTTTTTCTCCTCCCCCACACACACATTTCACCCCCATAGAACTATTATTCTTTCCATTTTCCATCCATTTTCACCCGCCCAGCGGAGCGAATCACCAACCAAAGTATATCTTTGTTCTCATCATGAGACTCATAGACTCGGTGGTTTGGTGCACACAAAAGATAGTCTTGAGGAAAAAAAAGTAGGTACAAGAAGAAAATATCACTCAATGATGCATTAAATTTTCCCTTCTTAAAGTTGTCCCCATTCTCGTGGTCAACACCCTCGTTCCAACCCCTCATATTATTTATTATTTTATTTTTCTTTAATCTATATTTGTAATAAAGAGACGAATGTGGAAAAATTGATTTTTCCTGAACTTAAGATCTAAGCCCAATAAAATCCTCTAACCCTTTTACGTTCTTTGGGTCATACATAGGCCCAAACGTGAAACATTGTAATTTTCTTAATATTTATGAATCTAATTGTTTTTTAAAGTTAGAAATGGATTAAATTACCGCAGTGAAAGTCGAAAAAGATGTTTTTCTAATGTTTCACGCGGACGCGAAAGGGTTAAAATTTCTACGAAAAAATTGCTCTATATAGAGTTTCTTTTTGGCTTGAACTTCAATGCACTTATAAACCCCCAATTGCAACACATGCAAAACATTTGAGTGAAACGAGCGCACATAATGCTTATATGCTAATAAAAATTTTATTTTTCCCCATAAATTTTCACGGAGAAAGAGAAAATGTTTGTATGTTTGTCCTGAATCACCCAAAAAAATATATAACATGAAAATGTATTATAATGGGTGAAAAATGCCATTTGCATCATTATACAAAGCGCAATAATCATCAAATTTAAATTTATTAATTGAATACTGGCTGGAAGATATATATTAATTAAAATTTCGAATGAAAAGGTAATTGAATATCAATTTTAATTATACCACCAATAATATTCTCATAGCTAGCAGACGTTGTGTGAAATATTTCAATACATACCAGGTGCTATTTTGTTGGGGGGTGGGGGTGATATTTTGTGTATTTATATAGGAGAAATTGGAACGCACTTTTGATTATTGCAAATGGGGTTAGTTAATTGTTCAGAAATGAAGGTAGAAAATTATCCTGAAGCGAAAAAGTTGCACGCACCCTCATTGTACATAATAATGAATTTTCAAAATGGGTTGAAATATGGAAAAAAAATTTATTTAACCCAATAATGTCTATGAAAGTTAATTTTCATATTTTTTTAATCTTGAAATTTTCTATTATGAAGTTCAAAAATTTCATTTTAAGTTTTCCAAAGTATTTTTTTTTTCAAAATATCTTGAAAACTTAAAGCTCGAAGCTCCGAGAGAAACGTGGACACATCGGGGTTAATTCCATGGAATGTCCGCAGAGAAATCAGTCAATGTTGCGAATAATTTGCATTAAATATTAATTAATGAGGTGGTATACCTACCTAAATTCACTGTAAAATTAATTTTATGCCAATTTATGATAGCAGCAGAGAGGAGATTTTAATTTTCACAGGTGATTGAGTTCAAAACCAAGAGCAAAAGCTTGTGGAGTCAACTACATACAGAGAGCAACGCACTGATTATTTGATGTAGGGTCCATACGATATGGGCTCTCTAGTCGTATAAAGTCTCCGCCTGAGACCGACTGTTGTCTCCAATTTAATCAGCAATTCATTAGAAAGACAATAATTATTCATCACCACATAAAACACGATGATGTTTTCCACTTGAGTTGAACCTCCCTTCTCTATGCGCTTAAGAGCCACACAGCCGAATGAGGACCCTTTTTACCCACACCCCCATTCCCCCGCCTGCCTGACGTGCCCCTTTGGAGAGAGCTGCGTACTTAAGGGAATCCACACGCCATCCCACAGGATGTAATATGGGTTACAAAGGGAGCACACGGTGGGGCGGGAAGATGGAATTGTGGTATTATACTTCAAGATGCGTTATGAAATGAAAATTTAATTGAATGACCGAAGAGTCTTAAGCGGTTAATGCTGACGTGGCTTTAATTAGGTTTATTTTGGCTCCATCTTGGATGTCAGCGGCAGGACGTAACTTTTGTGGTGCTTCTCATGAAAAATTAAGCAAAATATCCACGGAAGAGATCATACAAAGTGACACTTGGCTATGCGCTGATTAACTATCTCTTACTTGCTTAGTTAGTCTGTAACTTCTTTGAAGAACTGAATAACTTACTATTTGCTAGGGAAGATAATAAAACTATTTAAATTTGAATTTGGCGCGCACCCGAGGTGGGGTAGGAGGGATGGTGAATTTGAATGGTGAAAAAGTAAAGGTGGGGAAAATGGGGCATTTCGCGGTAAAAATCATAGATAAAAAAATGGAAGGCAAACTGTACGGAAGCTAAAGAACTTACTTCGTAATAAAATGTAATTTATAACTTTAAATAAAAGAATTTTTCGAACACTATATTGTGCAATTATTATGAAATTAGTTTTAAAAATTCACAAATATAGTTTTATTTTATCTCTAAATAATTCCCACAATAAAACTCAAAGATTTTTTTAAAATTCTCTTTGAAAAGTTTTGACTAAATAAAAATTAAAACTATTTTTTTGTAAAGAATTTATTAGGAGTTGTGAGACATTTATGGGTGTAGTAAACAAATACTTTGTATAAGTGAATAATATTATAAAAGTGTCGACATTTTCGTGACGATGAAAAGCGATGGGCAAATTGAAAATGCTACGAAAGTAATGGAGCTTCCAGGTAATGGTGAGTGACATTCGTTGGATGAATAAATTGCTAAGGGAATAAAAGCCATTTGAATTTAACGTGCTACTCTCGGTGGAAGGTTTTTTTTTCCTTATGCCATCCAAGTGCTGATTCCTTTCGCTTCTTTTGGAATGTGGAAGAAAGAAAAAACCGCCTCGTGACAATGGAGAAAAAGTCCATGGGATGACATCAAAAGTTAAAGGAAAAAAAACTTTCTTCTGCATTTAATTTTCTCCACTTACGCGACTCGCCTAATTGTTTCTTCTTTCACTGACTACGAGAAGTTCTTGACAGAGATAGGTTCTCTCTTCTTCTTTTTTTTTCCTTCTCACCGCATGGTGCGAAATGTTAATTCGGAGGAGGTGAATAAATTTTATACGATGCGTGAAAATACTCTGTTGGCGGTATAAAAGACATGGCAGAAACGGGAAGAAAAGAGCAAATTGTAAATCTCAATCAACACATCTTAATTACTCACAAGTCTCACTGAATTATCTCAAGAATTTAGAATAAATAATTAATTCTATATTCGCCGAAACTTGCCTACAGATTGATTCACTTTCTTAATCACATTTGAAGCGCAATATTGCCTCAAAAAATCCACATAGAATTGATTTCTTTTTATATCAAAAGGATATCACGAAGAGATGTTAAAAGTCAATGAGGTATTTGTTCTGTAATTTCTTTTCGAGAATCTTCGTCTTAAATGGGTTCAGTGACTTCGTAAAATATGCTTTGCTATTGAATTTATTTGAGTATTATTTGAGTATTCAGGATTGTAGGGATTATAGAATTTTGTGGCCACCAAGGGGTGGTTATCTGAATGAAAAATATGCGATTATTTTCCAATCTTGTTAAGCACCCAGTAAACATTTTGATTGAGCCAACAAATGCTCAATAATGATTGCGTCAATCAGATTCATCAATGATTAAATAATAATTGCGCAATCAATTGAGTTAAGTCATGTGACTCAATCAATTGATAAATGAAATTATTTTATTTTCCTCAACGAAAATATTTTTTAAAGCTTGATGTAAAAAGTATTTTAAACCATTCAAATTTCAAGAAATTTCTCGTCGAAATCAGTACAATATTAGTCAAATTATTTCTCAGATAAACACCCCCTGATTTTGGCAATACGACACCTGAAAATCCCTTCTCACACACAACAAATCAAATGCAATTGAGAAAATTTTGTGAATGGGTGGCATTTGGGTATTGGTGATCTTGCTCTTTTGATCACATCGACAAAATGCAATCTATCTTGCAGTTTAGCATTAGAAATTCTAAATGGCATATTTCAATGCTTCGGCATTTTCCTTTCATGTGGCTACATGAAGAAGGTCAAAGTCAAGATGTAGGTACATAATAAATCTGAAATAGTACATGAAGAGGAAGCATTTCATCATTAGGCCATATCAAGCGACGAGCAATAATGGCAAGAATGAGAACGATTTCCAACAGAGTGGAATGCTCAGGTAATTAATGTGGAAGAGCTTATTGGTTGTATATTGTCATGGCTTATCAATTACCTTCAAAATCTGATTGGATTTTGATACAATACATTGACAAACAACCCCCACCCCCTCTCTTCCGTCTCCTCAATATCTTGCAATCGATTGCTACACCACCCACCCTTCACCCCCCCCCCCCATATAGCACCATAGATAACAATAGGGGTGGTGGATGTCACACACCACACAGAGATCTCAGCACCAAAATATTCCCCTTATAATCGATAAATTTTCAATAAATATCAATGTGAAGCACAAACCATCAATTGATCTCAATTTCATATCAGTGACGTGAGTGTTTTCCATAAAAGTCTCCATATCACCCCCGCACACACCCCTGTGCTTGTGCAATATAGATGAAAAATGAAAATTTGCAGCTCTAACCCCAATTCTCGGTGACACCGAAAAGAGCACTCCCGATCGATTTTAGTGGAATAAATCGAGAGGAAATGCTTTCAATTGGGATGCAGCACCCAGACTGGAAAATCCATATATGTACATACGATACATACCTACTTCTCATTAGTTTTTCATGTTTCCTCTTTCCCCATTTTTTAATTTAACATCACTTTGCTTTTTGTGTATCGTTTTTTAGTTAATTAAATAAAAATGCTCAAAATAATCTTTTAAAAATACTTTCTTTACATTTTTTTGTGTAACATTTTCATTTTGATAGATTGAAAAAGGATTCAATTCTATATTTTTCATTAATCAAATGAATGTTTTGTTGTGAATGTTATTTTTTGTATATATAAATCATATAAATTAATATAATTTGTAAATTATGTATTAGGGGACCTCTCGTACAAAATGTAGGAAATTAGTAAACGTAAAAAGATTTTTGTAATTTTTATTAAAACTTTTTTTGATAATTGATTTAATTATGATAATTTTGTTTGAATGAATTTCTTCCTTTTCATATTCATACCTATAAATCGGTAAAGACGTTTAGTCAATATAGCTGTATAGATTCAAAAGTATTTTTTCAACATATTACGACAATGGCTTGATCAATTTTGATGAAATAAAGCTCCAATTAAATAGAAATTTTTTATTTAATTAATTCAGTTATAAATCAATTAAACTCAACGTTTTAGTAAAAGGTCCTATTATTTTCATTCTTTGTTGTGCTGTGTACCTACCTATTGCGCAAAGAACATAACCTCAATTTTTTTTATAGTTTTATCAAATATATTAAAATTTGAGCAAAAGTCTATCTCAAAATAATTTAATTTTGTCTTCTTTTTATGCATTTTCTTATGTTTTTTATGTAATTTTTCAATTGAATCATAAGTTCAACGCAAAAAATATTTTACAGTGAATTTGTGTTGGCGTAAAGAACATAACCTCACAATATTATAAAAATTCGTTAAATAAACTTATTTTTAACCGTTTTGGAGGATCCTATAAAAAGAAAATGTTTTCTCAAAATTTCTTTCGACGAACCTGAAGTAATTGAGTTTATTTACGCATATTTAAATAGAATTTATCACAATAGTTCAAGTACATTAATTTTTGACAATTTAAAAAATCAAATTGGTCTCAGTGGCGAGAAAAATCCTTCAAGGGTTAATAAGATTTTTATTAAAATAAATTCTCAATAAAATATCAATAGATTCAAAGAAAAATTGTACATAATTGTTCTAAAAATGCAACAAATAGCTTCGATCTCCCCTCTAATATGTACAATTTTGCTTCAAAACTAGATAAGTATAAGATGTATTCCCATCGTAAAATCAATTCTTTTCCATTACCTCTTCTTTCCAAATGGATTTTTAAACAATTTGTTTGCCTATGAGACAATCACAAAGTCAAATACTGCCTTCATGGGGCCCCTCATCAATAGCTAGCCCACCCACCCCCGCATTCTTTGCTGAATTCATCTCCTGTGGTACGTCCTTGACAAAGGGTTGAAGCTTCATGGTAAATATTTGTCAGGTTTTTTTTTTTCACGACAATATTGACACTTTTTCACACAAAAGCCGATTGTTGGGGAATACACACAAACCAACCCCTCTGTGAAATTGGCGAAACTTCCCCAAATAGAATTTCCTCCCCTTAAAATAACTCGCCTTTTGCATGTGGAAATCACATTCCGTCTGATTTTCCCCTTTTTCCCGCACTCGACTCACCGGAAAATTTCCCCACAGTGCCCCTTCGTGTTCACAGTGGAGTAAACCAGAAAATCACCGTGCCGTATCAGTCTCGCCACATTCACGCTACTTGGTGGTTGTGTTGCTGCCCGCATCTTTGTCACTTCCGTGAAAATACGTCAAAAAAGATTTTCCACGTCGCGCTGTTGTGACTTTGGGGCGGTTGTGAATTTCTCGGTGTGTGTTGAAAAGTTTCGCATTTCCCGCCCCCGCAATATACGTGTGAATTACCCAAAAACGGGCTCGATTGGGGTTGTTTTTTTTTTTTGCACACGCGGGGAAGGTGAAAAAATCCGCTCTCTTGTGTGGAAAATCATGGGTATAAGTGAATAAAAGTGAATTCTAATTTTCTCATGGAGCCGTGAAAGGAATTTTCGGCGGCTGGGACTAAGAGAAAATTATTGTGGGTAATTTTTCATTTAAAGTGCTTCCACGAGAGGTGAAACATGGCAATTTTTTCTTTTTCTTCCTACCCAGTGGTGGTGAGATGCCCTCCGCAGAGGAAAAAAAAATAAAGAAAATTTCCTAATCTTCCCCCACATGCACAAAAGAAATTCATCCGAATTTTTTTTCACGTTGAATGCTCTGCTGAATATTAGTGAATGAAAAATTAACAAGAACACCATTCCCTCGTAAAGAGTGGGTGGCGAGCATTTATTCCAGCCCATGCATATGTTATTTGGCACATGAGAGCATTGGCGGAGAAAGGTGCAAGAATGGGGAGAGCGGGAAAAAAAAGAGAAAAAGAACAAGTCCCAGGAAGAAAGTATAAAATGTTGTTGGATATGGAGAAAAGTGAAGAAGCAGTGATAGTTTGGGGTGCTGAGGCGAAATTAGTTCTGTAATTGAGTTTTCGAAGCAATTTAGATGCGCATTTGCAACCGATTAGAATTTCATTCCACTAGATTTAAACTTAATTACACCCCCCCCTCACACATGTAAGACTCTCAGCATTACAAACTTTCCATGTTGCTTTGTAGCTACAAAGTTCATGTGTTCGGTGGTGTTCTTTATCCCACCTGTAATTCACTCTGTGTGTGATGAAACCAACGAAACCAAAAAGCTTCACATCCCCACACCACGCACTGTGATGCGTGAGATCTTATTAAATTTCTCACATCTCACCGCCAACTTTTGCACTCCAGCCCCTCTCAAACACTTGTAGAGACCACATTTTCCACTATACAGTCGTGACCTCGTGGTAGGACCGTCGTCAAAATGACTTCTCTGCGGTAAAATGGCTTCAGAATGAAGAATTTTGCCTTCGCAGTGGGACAATTAGTACTATTGGAAAGGTAGGATACTAATTGTCCCACTGCGAAGGCAAAATTCCTCATTCTGAAGCCGTTTTACCGCGGAGAAGTCATTTTGACGACGGTCCTACCACGAGGTCACGACTGTATATAGTAAACTTTTATATGTATATAGATAATATTCGAAATTGATGAATTTTCCTCCAAGAGCCAATTGCAAAGGGCAAGAAGAAAAAAAAAATATTGCCTCAAAAGCTCCCCCTCTGGCACGACCTTTACCACACAACCCTCAGAGCTTTATTGTGGACAGACAGAAAAGCTATAAGTGAGTCATTTTGCCTTCAATTGCAGGCACACACACAGCATTTGGGAAGAATATAGGGGGTGAGAGAAGAAGATAAAGAGAGCGAGAGAGGAAGCGCGGGGTCAGAAGGAGCTTTATGGTGAACAAGTTGGAGGAATCAACTTTCTTTTCAGTGAAATGAAAATGAAAATGTCAGTGGTGTCGAACAACACAAACTCTCTGGATCCACTCTCTGTCCACTCCAGAGTGTTTGTTGGGAATCTCAACACGTTCCAGTGTTCAAAGACCGATGTCGAGAAGATATTTCAGCGCTATGGACGTCTCCTTGGTAAGACTCACACACCGCATCAAACCCCAACGAAAATCTCAATCCAACCCCCATGGCATCGCACCCACCCACACCCCCTTGAAATCCCAAAGAAAGCAACCACACCGTCTAGAGATCTTGTCGAGTTGTCAACACAAATTTAATAATTGCACACATTTCACTTGTAATTTGCTGCAAGTGATTGAGTTTCTTGAACGAGAACTTGACTCTCGAGAGTGATGTCGTCTTGTGTCGTTCTAATTGAAAAGGATTCAAGCCAATAAGCCAACACACAATGGCAAGATAATCCAATATGTTCCACTGTGAAATTTGTAGTTTCATTAAACTCCACAAAACAACGCATATATATGATGCACTATATAGTATTTTGTGAACTACATAGCGGAGCTTTTTCGCAACATACATAACGCAACTTTCAAGTATTTCGTGCTGATATGCCAAAAGGATCGGGATGGATAAATAATGTCGTTATAGTAGTTTGATCCATTTTGATCTCTACTTCCATTTCGAATATATCGCGTTGTTAAGGAGATTTAAGGGGATTATGCCAATTATATAGAACGTATGCATAAAATAGAGTACGGAAAACTATAAAGCTCTCGGTATGAATTTTAATTAATTAATCGAAGTAGAATGGATTAAGAAAAATTGAGTGGATTTAATCAAATATTGGAGAAATTAAATGAATTCAAAATAATGCTTGTGGTGCATAAATATTCCAAGTACTTGATGTACACAGAGGGTATGAGCTTGGAGGAAATATTCATCTCTGTCTTCAACAGGAACGAGTTAACCCTTTGACGAACCTAATTTTTCTCCAAAATAGAACAAAGAGAAATTAGTTCTAATTTAATTAAAAACATTTACTTAACGTTTCATTGGAATGAATTTCTGCAAATTCAACAAAATTGCTTAATTCAATCCTCAAAAGAAGAAAGAAAAATCTTTTTGAGATCACCTGTAGATTCGAAGAAAAATATTTCATTGATTTCAAGCTTCAAATCGTAGAAAGATTTTAAAACTACTTCAAAAATCATTCAAAACGAAACGAGAAGGAAAACTCATTCTCTATAAAAGGTTATTCCTTTCTTAATTCAGTCATTATTATTTTTTCTTTAAGAATTCATTAATACTTAATCATTTTTATATTCTGTCTCGAAATAATATTTAAAAACCTTACTAATTTTGTTGCAATTTATAAAAATTAAGGAGAAAGTATGTTAAAATTTTCTCTAGAATATTTGTATGTTTTTGTGCAATTTATCTTTTATCTGAAATTCTTTCTTCAGATTTATTTCATTTCATTTTATTTTTTATTTTGTTTCTTTTTTTTTAATAAAAGACTTTAAAAATTTATAAAATTTAAAAAAAAACTAAAGGGTTGAAAAAAATAGATGCTAACGTGTGCTTTTAAAAAAAAAGCAGGGGTGCAGCTCATTTAACCTGTATAAAATTTTATTCCTCATTTAATTCCCATTAATTCACGATAAATTTTTAATTAGTTAATTAAACTTTATTTCAATTGATGGTGAAACGACACAAAATCTAGAATTATTAGATTATCGAATTTTTCTAAAGAATTATTTCATTTTAATTAATTTTTTTTGGTAAAATAACATTCCTAATTAATAAAATAAATTAAATGAATGTAGCTAATCCCAACAATCGGTTTTAATCAAGAAAATTACATTTTCAAAGAAGATTAAATTGGTTGTTTTGAAATTGTAAAAGTCATATGTGGTAAAAGGGAATGTTAAAAGTTTATCATAAAGCCTCCCTTCTTTACAGGTATTTCCATGCACAAAGGTTACGCATTTGTGCAGTATGCAAATCCCTTTGATGCAAGAAAAGCTTGTCATGGTGAGGATGGGCGAACGGTCTTAAGTCAAGTGCTCGGTGAGTAAGACTTTTTAATCTCCCTCACTCAATATTTCACAGCTCCACCCACTCCTACCAACCCCTATTTTATGTGGTCTAGTCACAGTGAAAAGGAAAGGAAGAAAGAGAGAGAGATGAAAGTCAAAACAATTAGTTTGATACTGAAACCTCAGCTCCTTTGGAAATGGGCTGGATATTTCCCTCAGCATCCTAGACAGTGCGGTGAAATGTTAAGATTTTCTCTGCGAGAATCTCTCTCACCTGAAGGAGGAAATTATTTCTTAGTTGCGGCAATTTCGATTGTTCGTTTCAAGTCATTTCCTCTCCTTGAGAAAAGGGGGAGAAATTAATTCCCATAAATTCACGAGTAGATACAGCTCTGAACACGTCTCGGGATAAAAATGCTTTACTATACTCCAACGTAATCTCTATCGATGTATCGGGTCTGCAATTGATTTTCTTCTAGGATGTCTCTTGCTTCGTAATCTTTAATTGCCAACTAATTGAATTTTGCCACCAAACCACCCGGCACCTCCATCGAGTGAAATCCTGTTTTTTTCGTCTCCCCTATTTTCCTTTTCCTCTCTCGCCATCCCAACTCACGTGATCTGATCTTTTGGATCTGAATACGTGGGGAAGGAGAGGAAGACAGAAAAAAAGGACACAGAGTCATGGAGACAGGAAGAAGAATCACATCCTCTATCAGTTAAACAAAGTGAATAAACCAATTCGGAGAAAATCACCTCAATTCCAATTGTACGTGACTCCGGTGGCATCTTCCCCCACACACCACTTTTCACCTTCCACGGGATTTTTCGCCTTCTTTAGCAACTTTTACCCTCAATTCGATCCATCCCCCAAGAAAAAATCCACCCACCTCCACCCTCCTTTTGTGTGAGTCCATCATGATACCCTCAAAACTTTTCTGTCCACTCTCCCTCACCATATACGCCAATCTCCTGTGTCCACCATGGAGAAAGACATGGAGAAGATTCAATGGATTAGCCATATGTGTGTTGAAAGTGTCTCTTTTGGATGAATAAAAAATATCTACCAAGGCACAGAATTGAAAGTAGGAAAGATAAAAGATTTGCTGGGAAAGGTTTTCTCTTCGAATCATTCTTTTTGTTATTTCCTTTTAAATCTTTGAACATAGAAGAACAATTAATAGATATTAATGGATTAATAACGTACCTACTTTTAGACCACATAGCCGAGACACAATTCGTGTTATAAAAATAATTTTCTTTAATATTTTTTTATTTGTAATATAGAAAAGATAGAAAAGAAAATATTTTCTTTTATTTTATTTTAATCATTTTTTTTATTTTACCGTAGACCCTAGACATATACCAAAAAATATTAGTTCTTTATTATTTTTTATTCAAAATTAGACATAGAAAAAAATTTAAAAAAGTTTGAATATAATATCCTTTTTTTTCTAATTTATGGGGGAAAATGTTTAAGTTTTGTGGTTTTAGGCCGCCCTCCAATTGCTATAAAATTGACATATAGCGCCCTCATTTTCCATAAACGTCTAAAGTGACGACAGACTTTTAGCTGTGTTTCTTTCAGACACAGCTTTTGTGTACCGAGCAAAATCGAAAGTCGTCAGATCGGGCTCAAACTTGGGATGAGCACGAATTAGGGTCCCCACATTCCAAAAAACGTATGCGCCAAAAATTTTTTTTTTCCGGCCGGCCGTCCGTCCGGCCGTCCGGCCGTCCGGCCGTCCGGCCGGATTATAAACTTAAATTGCAAGAGAACGGTGATAGATAGAGACTTGCGGTAAACGGCAAAGTTTAAATATCGACCTGAAGAAATCCGATTATGAGGTCAAATCCACCCCCCCACCCCCCCCGTCCGCCATTTTGAATAACCTCAAAATTTTGTTTTCGCTATATCTCAACCGCTATTATAGCTAGAGGGCTGAAATTTAGATATGTTGTAGGGGCCATCGAGAGCTTTCCAACGATACCTCATTTTCGAAAATCGGTCAAGCCGTTTAGTCAATATGGCCGCCACAATTTTTCATCGAAAATCGACCTTAACTCGAAAACGGCTTGACCGATTTTGATCAACCCGGGGTCAAATGAAAGATCTCAACAAACCCTACAACTCTCTAGAACATACGAAGTTTCAAAAGTGACCGCTAGGGGGCCAAAAATCAAAAACAAAATTTTCGATGAGTTTTCGATGAATATCTCGAAAACGACGACATAAATTTTTTTCATTTTTTGATATGTTGTAGCTGACCATATTATCTAGCTCCATGCCAAAAATGAAGAAAATCTATGGATCCGTTCTCGAGATATAGCCTTCCAAAGTTGGCATGTCATATCTCGGGTTCTACAAGTCCGATCTTGATCAACTCAAGCGCAAATGAAAGGTTTCGAGAAACCCTACAAATGTCTAGAACATTGCAACTTCGAGAAATAAGCGCAAGAGGCGCTAAAGTCAAAAACAAAGTTTTCGAAAATTTCGAACTCGAATTTTTCGAAAATGGCGACATAAATTTTTTTCATTTTTCGATATGTTATAGCTGACTTCAAGACCTTTCAAACAAAAAAAAATTTATGAAAATCTATGGATCCGTTCTCGAGATATGGCCTTCCAAACATTTCTTAGGGTATGACTTTTCAACTTTTCCCGACTTTGCGCGTACCTATTTAAATTAATTCGCGTTCTAGTTTGCTCTCACAAAATTGGTACACTGAAAGAAACACAGCTCCCGTAAGCTTGGTCAGCTTACCAGTACATTTCAGAATGTATTGATAAGAAATCTTTGTAAGCTCTGCTAAAGGGCCAAATAGGTTTTTCCAGGGGTTAGAAATTTTAAAAAAATCAAAAAAGAATTTACTGAAAAAGATTTTTTTGTTCTATAATTGAGACAGAAGGAATAAATGTTTATCTTCAATTTAGTAAGTGACATTAATGGGTTAACTATTCAAAAGAAGAGCAATTCTGTGGAAAATTTATGCAGAGAATTTGCAACTTTTCTTGTTTTTTAACACTTTATTAAAAGAAAGTAAACAATTTCAGTGCTTTCAACGTCGTATTTAGACTCTAAAGTTTTATTTACTAAAATCTCCTTTTTATTTCTGTCAATCCCAAGGAATTAGAGGATAAATAAAAGACTTTCAAGATTAATGTCTCACATTTCTCGTAATAGTTTCACTATTAAAAGTCACTTCAAGACGCTTCTCAAGATTCACCGTTGAATTTTACGAGATTTTCGCGTGTTATAAATTTATTTTATTAGATTTTCTCCCAACATTTGCATGCAATCCATTTATTTCTCCTTGAACAAAATTAATTTTCTAAATATTTATTTTTGAAAGTTGGATTTTTCGTCTTGAATTGATTATCACTTTTGCCTTTTAACAATTCTCCATCAACAGCATAAAGCTCCAGGGCTGATGTTCTTGATGCATAACTCGGAATTACTTCTCAAAAATCATTTCTCTACTAATTCTAGCTAGACTATCCGCACCTACATGTTATCCATACATGTAGTAGGGATATGAATCCTATCATAAGCCATTGAATGAGGTACTAACTCTGTGTCTGATGGTCAAACTTTCATCTCTAATCTCTTCTTCGCACCTCCAAGCGATTTTACCTCTTTCCTTGCAATTTCTCCCGTCACAAACATGAATCTCCATCTAGCCTGAAGCTCTTAAATGAGAATAGCAATAAATTTAATAAGTTTTTCTCACTTTTTTTTTCTTCTTTTTGTGCTTTTCACACAGATGTAAATCTTGTGTCGGAGCCGAAGGCGCATCAAATTGGACGCAAGAAGCTGCAAATGGCGAAAATTGGACAAGACTTGTACGTTATATCCATAAATTGTTATTTCATCTCAAACACATCCCGCCACCATCAAAGTTTTGCCATGGCGAGAAAGTGAAGGAGAATGTTGATTTACATTTTTGTATATAGCACTTTTTAAGTACCTCACTGCGCGTCCTGATGAATTGGATGGGGCTGGAAATATTCATGTTGCGGAATTTTATGGTTCTCTCCCGCCCATCCATTAGTATTTTTCGGTGCGTGTCTCTTTACTTTGCGCCAGATAAACTCCTCAATTGAATTTAGTGGCAAATATTTACACTGTGATTTAAATATCCGTGAGAATTTGCGTAAATATTTACGGAAATATACTTTTTTTCTTCTCTACTCCTCCTTCTTCATTTTGAAGGCCCTTTTCCTCACTGACGTGACTCTCGCGCCACTTTATGTGGTTTTTTGCATCGCTTTACCGCGTAGAAGAACCCTTTCACGTTTCTACCATTTAATTTTTATTACCCACCCAGACCACTCTCTGTAAAGGAAAAAAAAAGTGTGGCAATTTTCACCAACACAAAACACAACTCTAAGAGAGAGAGAGAGAGAGAGAGCTTTGAGTGTGGGGAAATGGGAAAATGGTCCTGAAATTTTTATTTTGTCCTTTTGGCGAAAGACCTTCCTGCAGTGTGTATTTAATTTACCATCTCGCCGCGCGCGCGAAAATGGGGTGCAAAAAAGGGGTGGTGGGCGGGGAGGGGGTGTGAAAAGTGTGAACAAGAATTTTGCATTATTTATACGTAAAAGAAGGCTTGAGTGTGGGTATTTATATCCTATTAATGTTTATATCTCATTATTCTGTTGATTTTTCATTACTTTCATCCGCCTCTCTTGCGAGACAATAACAACACCCGCAGAGTATTTACACTCTGGGTGAGAAAGGAAAAAAAATATTGTATTTTATCCCCTCGTCATTAATTTGGTGAAAAAGGCGCGCACGAGGTAATGTGGGCGTGTGGTGAAAATTGGTGGATAGCCTAATTGCTATTTACATGTGTTAAATTTTGATTTGTCATCGAAACACAATTAATTTATCACGTTAATTTTCCACGCAGAACCAAAATGAAGACATAACTTTTTCGAGAGGAACGTTAAATGGGGGGGAGAAGAAGGAATTAATTGTCTGATATACGCACAATCACTTTTAATGGAAAGATTTTACAGCCCCTTCAACCAGATTTAATTATACGAATTAACGCGTCAAATTTTTAATATAAGAGAATGGGGATAATAAAGTCAGAGACAAGGGTTTAGGAAAAGTTCATTTTTCAAAGAGATGGAGCAAATATTGGATTGAAAAGTTTTTTTTTTTTTAATAAAAAAAAAGATTTTTAAAAGGAGTTTAACTGATTTTGTATGAGAAAAGCAATCGGGATATACATAAATAAACTTTTGAAAATTATAAAGAGCAAATAAGAAATTTCTAAAGACATTTCACATTTTCCATTGGAATCAATTATTAAAAATCATCAAAAAATCAGCTCAAAAATACCAACAATGACGTCACTATTGTGCTTTTTCTCCCTTTTTGATACATGACGGATTTTTCCAATTTACTTTCAATTATTTTACAAAAATTAATGAACTGATTTTGATGAAAATGTATAAAAATCATTTTCGAAGGACAAAGAAAAATGAAAAATGAAAAATGAATAAATTTTCTTTAGTAGAGCAATTTTGGAAAAATTAACTTCAGATTATTTCTGAAACTACATCATCTACAATTCTTAGCTACGTATAAATATTCTTTTTTGATTAAAAACGTTTTATTAAAATTTAAACGTTTAATTAAAAGTGATTTTAAACAAAAATTATGTAACCGGGGAAATCATCTAAACGGATGGAACCCGTAATAAAATACATAAATAATAAAAAGTGATTTTCCTTATGGAAAGCCGGTAAACTCCTTTGACTACATACATACTATGTATTATACATATATTTGCTATTAGAATACCGTCGTGGAGACTCATCTCGATTTGGAGCTCTCAAAAAACCATCGAAATTATCTTTTCAAAAATTTTCTTTTTCCAGCTACAATTTCGATTTACAATTCCTAAATAAATATATTAGTAAACTACTATCGCTATATACCTCAAACTTCTTCAAATGAGTCCTACAATAAAATAGAAATTGAACTAATATAATCAAACTTCAAGATCTCAATCAAAATCATGCTTTTTGCCCCTCTTGAACCTAATAAGGAACCAAAGCCCTCATTTCGAACATACTCAACTTTCTACCAAAAACCTACCTCTAACAACCCGCAGCCCCCCCCCTCCTTCAAAATCAGACATTCCTGACAGCTCTTCAACTTTCAGCACTGCACTTCTCTATTGTCCTCACAGTCACGGTGTTGCGAAATTCTTTGTGGCAGTGAGTAACATAATGTTCCGCTCTCTAACAAGAGGATTGTCGACAAGTTAAATCTACGAATGACATGGTATCTGTTGCTGACAGTTTTATGTGGCACGGTCATGTTTCCTTATATTCCCTGCCCTGGCATCATTTCCCGCATTTCCCGTGTCATTGGGACGTGTGTTTGTGCGCCAAGTGAATCTTGGGGCACACAACAACATGACTTCAAACACGATTATTACACAATTCCTCACCACCAAGATGATGTTCCCACCCCCCGTTCCCAACAACAATTGCGTGGAAATTTTCACCGCAAATGTTGCCATATGGGTGAGGGTGGGAGGGGTGGTTTGGGTTGTGGGTGAGGTGAGAAAGTTGGACAACAAAAGAAGCCCTCGAGGGCAACAAAAGGCAGACAGATTGGTCAAACACTCCCCCGGATATTTTTGTGGCACCCCCAACAATGACATGATGCACACCTAATTGGCACTTTTGGGTCATTTGGGGACCAACAATGGGGACTTTTTCTTTTCTTTTTCGCCCCACATCTGATTTTGAAGGAAAATTAGTGCTTTTCACATATGGGAAAAACCACAAATTATCCTATTATTGCTGTGAGGGAAAGTCAAAGTGTTTTTGAGAGTTTCTTTTGAAATGTTAGCATTAGCTACACAGCTAAGAGAAAATTTAGGAAGAAATACAAAAAAAAAACGTAGAAAATTTTTGATTATTTGTTGAACACAATTTTTTTTGTTTTTGTGGGCAGTGCTATAAATAGTCTATATCTATATAATGTACATAACTACATACATATGTATGTATACATATTGTTATCAATTGCTTTAGCTTTACAAAGAGAACCGCCAAATGCAAAACAATAAAGTTCATTCAACACTTCTCATGCAACTTTCCCGCCATATTCAATGCCCATCAAAAGCACATTTGAAAGCATTGAAGCCACATACACAATAAAGTCAAAAGAAAGATGATATAGCATGTGAGAAAGCATAATAATATTCCTTTTTGCAGTTTGTACACGTCAGCGCTGTTTCAAGGAAAATTGCAGAAACCGATGAAAAGGCAGCGGCTCATGCAACAGCAACAGCACAATCGCTTGGCGGGCATTTCATCAAAAACTAAATTGAATTTGTTCCAACTAACACAGGGCTATCAGCACCATCAGATCTTCTTGCAGCAGCACAAATCGAGGCAGAAGCCACTGTTCCGGAGGAAGCTGGAAAGTGAAGATACGGGCAGTACGAGGGCGAATGGACATGCATCCGTGCAACAAGTTCACCCCATTCCCGACCAACCTCAGCACAAGCCACTCAATATTGCGGACAACTTCAAAGTATACAGTAAGTTCTTTAATTTTTTTTTTTGGTCTAAAGTGTGGGGGTGGTCTTATTTTGCCTTAATCATTTCTCCAAAAGTCTCCTTCCCCCCAATACAGCGTGTGTGACCTCCTCCGCAAAAAAAAACTCTGAGAAAAAGCTCAGGACATTTTTCCATTGCCAGAGAATTTTCAGCATGAGTAACCCCCCAAGGGTTTCTTTCCGCAAGAATTCCAAGCAAGAGTGCAAATTTCCCGCACTTTTGATGTGGAAAATTCATGTGGGTTGGCAAATTTAAAGGGGAGAAACAACATTTTCCTTTTTTTTTGCTCTTGCGGGAAGAGAAGGAAATGTGTCATCCATGCTTGTTTAATTTTTATTGACTTCACAGAGTCCTTGAGCTACTTCTTACAGAGGATTTTTATTGCTAAGGGAAAAGTTATCTTGTTCAACCATGTCTTCTAGTTATGAATTTTCTCATAAGTTTTATGTTTTAAAATTAGGAAATAAGCCAATATTTTTCTTATTTGTCTTAAATTGAATACTAAAGTCTGATATAATTTGAAGTCAAAGACACTTTAAGTTACAAAAAAATCAAAAAGAAATCCCTGAAAGTATTTTTTTAAAGAGTTTTTATTTAATAAATCTATTAAAATCTTTGATAAATTTTACAGTAGAAATGGGCAAAATGTGAATTAAGAGGAAAAGCTGAAAGATAAATCAATGTGATCTAAGAATGAGATGTAAGGTGGGAAAATCTCCTTTATGAAACTCCCTAAACTTTACCCTACCTCCCTTCCTTTCCCAAACCTTTTGAGTAACTTTTTTTGCGCCGTTCTCCCCTAAAGAAAAAGATTTTTTTTTAATCAGATAAATTCCCCTTTTGAATAGTTTCTCAAAATTTCTATTCTTTCCAGGTAATGCTGATACGTTGATTTGTGGCAACTGCAGAGAACACTTTTCCAACTTGAAGGATATTCTAAATCACAAGAAAACCTACTGTCAACTCCGGATGACGTGCAAATGTCAGGAATTCACAAATTCCGACGACGGTGAGTAGCCCAAAAAAAGCAAAAAAAAAAAAAAAGAAAAATGATTTTCTGCAAAAAGGAACAATTTGCAATTTTTGTGAATTAATCTTTTTTTGGTGGCGGCCATCGAATCTATATTTTTTTGGATTTTGCCACTGATGGTGAAATATTTTACCCCACGTTTGGCACCCAAAACACGAAAAAAAGCAGCTCATTTGACAAAATTGATTTGTATAGTGTGCAAGGAGACATTTACAAATCCATGGGATTTAATGGTGCATGCCCAATCGAATCATTCAATCAGCATATACGAGTTGGACGAGGAGAATCCTCAGAAGGGTGACTTCGATGGGGATCCCAATTCAACAGGTGATCCCTCGCAATCCTCCGATGCAGGAGATTCGAGTTCGGTGAGTTTGCCCACATCTACAGACAGTCCCCAAGAGGGCATTGTACGTACCTGAGAAATATTTATTAATCAATTGCGGTGTCTTGTCTTCCTGTGGCATTCAACAACAGGATGAATCTTCTGGGAAAATGAATTAAAGTGCAGCACATTGGGGAGGCGGAATATTTTATCACCTGAAACTTGGGCGTATTTTGTGAGATGTATTATGTGACAAAATCTCTTAGAGGCACAGGAAAAAAAATGATATCAATTCACTTATCAAAACAACACAAACAAATTAAAGAAAATAAATATTTGAGGCTTAAAAAAATTCTTTTTAATTCGGTTGTTGAATATTAAATATCTTTTGGTCGTTTGAGATAAGAACTGTATGATTTTAACCCTTTCACGATCAAGGTGAAGCATAAAAACATTTTCTTTTTTTAAGCTTTTCTTTCATCTCTTAAATGTGGCGCTTTCAGATATGATAAGTTTAACGTTTCTTTTGTAATGTTAAGCGTTTATTTTAACATTTAACGTTTCTGTTCTAAGAATTGACGATTTTTCTAACGTTCAACGACTTTTTTCTAACGTTCTATATCGAGGGTTGGAAAATATACTATACTAACTCATTTTTGTTGATTTTCAGGAGAGCGATTAGAAGTTTGAGATTTACATTGCTTCTTATGTAAATTTTTTACAGTTTTCGCTGTAACTTTGTAGGGAACAAATATTCGAATTTGTCCGCCTGAGGGAAGATGAAGGACATCAAAAGCTATCGAAAAATGCGTTAAAAATATACTATACTAACTCGACTTAGTATAGTGTATTTTCCGACCCTCGATATTACATTTCGACGTTAGTTACAACGTTTGATGTTTAATCTTACGTTTGACTTTTTTTTTTAATTATTCACGTTTCTGTTCTAACGTTTGACATTTATTTCAACCCTTAAAAATTTTTTTTTCTTAATTTGACGTTTCTCTTTTGATATTTCTATTCAAATTTTTGATTTTTATTACAACGTTCAAGGTTTATTTTTACTTTTAACAGTTTATTATCTAACCTTTGACGTTTTATTTGTTACCTTTAACATTTTAGTTTTAACTTTTATTTTAAACATTATCATTTTTCTAACGTTCGATCTTTCTTTTCTTACTTTTGATATCTCTGCTCTAACTTTGAATGTTTATTAACTTTGAAGTTTATTTTGATTTTTGACAGTTTTATTCTAACGTATGACATTTCTGTTTTATGATTTGACGTTGATTTGAATCTTTGACAGTTTTCAAAGTGAAAAAATTTCTTTTCACTTCCAAAAATCATATCTTTTAGCCATTTTAAAACGCGTCTTTTCTGTCTATGCTATTGATTTTTTTTCTCCATTTTTTACAAAATTTCTTTGTGATTAATTTCTGTAAAGAAATTCTATAATCATTGAACCGTCTTAAAGAATAATTTCTTAAAAATCCTTCTACAAAATTGCTGAATACTTAAATGAAACGTTCTTAGATTTTTTTATAAGTGTTTTCGTCATTCTATTTATTTTTATCTTAATTAAGACTCACAGGATAAGCACGCCTTTTACCAGGGATGGAGGTGCAAACTAACGGAAAATCTAATTAGAAAAAATAGATTATTTACAGAGAATGGAACATGAGAGGGGGAAAGTGTGCCGCAGTTGGGATGGGGGAAAGTGCTGAATAACTGCGGGGAGAACCTTTCATTTTCTTATGCTATTTTACGGGTTTCACATTCATTCTCGCGTGACTTGTCCACTTTAATTATTCCAAATTTATTGCAGCATTCAGGAATAGTTTTTCTTCTCTTGGACACCCAACCCATGCACTCCCTCTCCCACCTAAAGCACCCACGAATAGGCCACCCTCCTCTACTCTTTGTGTATATATGTATGTATGTATGCCAACCCCCTCGGTATGGTTTTTTTATGCACATAACGAAAACATTAAGAAACGTATCATCACACTGTGACCCCAAAACATTTCCGTCACAGAGACACAAAAGCATCCACGACACGCCATTGGATCACATAAATTCACCTCCGTGGCTACACGAGCTACGGGGCACCCAGAGAGGAGAGTTCTGACGAAGGTGCGGCCATGGTGATGAGGACGACAACTGAGGGAAGGGAAAAGGAATGGATACAAAACTCTCTGAATGAATAATTAATATTTCGTTGAGATACTCGTGAGAGCGCTAGAGGGTAAGAAATAAAAGATCTTCCCCAGATGGATTTTCCTGTTGTCACTCGACAACCACCCCATTTCATCTCTGCTCCTTCTGCTGCTACCTTTTTGTTTTCCTTCACGATGAGTTGTCGATTGAAAGAAATGAATGATTCCGTAGAAGCAACATGAGTACCTCAATGCACTTCCCATCCGTTCCAATTTATGTGGCAAGTGTGGCAATAGAACAACCATAAACAGGAAAGAACATCTCACAGGTGAAATATCCGACAGAGAAAGGAAAATGTATTCTAACTTTTGTACAATGATCTCTCCCTCATGAATTAGTTCTCTTGGTTTTCTTCATTTCCAAAAGTGTCATCAATTTATAAAGAATATATATTTTGAATTCTATTAAATAAGGTCAACGGGAGTGAATAGGATTGATTTTTTGGATCCAAAAAGTTGTATTAATTTTTTAACGTAATTTTGCTACAGTCAGGTATTGGTTAACGTCGCATGGGATATACTCTTTCCACTCATTATTATTAATGGGTAAGAAGAGTATATCCCATGCGACGTTAATCAATACCTGACTGTATTCTTTTTTGATGATTTTATAAACAAATCCTTCGTAAAATCTTTAAGAAACTTACATGAGTAGGGGTGAATTGAATCATTGACGGAGTTTACCTGTTTTTGTATTAACAACTGGAAAATCAACGTTAGAATATCAATAGAAACAGTCAATGAGATACAGCTATGACAAAAAGAGCCGTAAACCTTGCCCGATTTGTGCAGTAGAAGGAATATGATGGTGACTGTGAGATTTCCCAAATGTTTTGTACCTGAAGAATGAGAATCCGAAAGAAAATATTTAAAGTACTAAAAATTTCAATTGTGACGTCATTGTTTGAATTTTTGGGCAAATCTGTCAGTTTTTCACTAAACTATTAATGTTAAAGAAAATGTTAAAGGTATTAAGTTTTTATTAAGTTGTAAAATGATGAAAAATTACTAATTCTAAAGGGAAGTAAAAAAGCAATAATCTCTTGGGGGTGGCTGTATCCTAATACTCTCCTTGAGAATAAAAATATTTTTATTTTGTGTCTTTTTCATGAAAAAAAATATATTAAGCCATGTTGTGCGAATGAAGCTGAGAATAAAAGCAAATTGATGATGGTTTTAGTTGCAACAAAAATGGGAAGAACTTTTTTATAGGTAGGTAGGTCTCAAGGAGAAAAGTAACAAAATGGCAGTTTTCCTGCTCCTTTATTATTCCCATTCAAAATTATTTCATCTAATGGATTCTTTTTACTTCGTTCTCTTGACAAATCAATTTAAAACTCTGCTACACAACGTGGGTAAAGAAAGAACAAGAAATGGGAGATAAGAGGCAGAAAATTGAAGGAGATTGAGGTACTGTGCAATTTATTTCCATTTTCACTTATACATATAGTAATTTTGTGGATGATTTTCTTCATTTCTCTTTTTACGAGCCAAGGAGAGAGGGGAAATCATTTTGAACAAATGGAGGGAAAATTAGTAATTTCCCAATATTCTGACTATGCCGGCACCAGCTCCAGAATTTTCGCATGAATATCTATGTTGCGGTAACCCTGTGTGGGTGGGGGTTGCAAAAAGAGGGTGTACTGTACATAGCTTGCTATATGTACATGTTTGTGGGATTTGGAAGGGTCACTCTTGGGGTGAAAGTGTAGGTGGTTGGGGTTGGAAATGACACACATTAACTGTGTAAATCACAGTGGAAATCTCTAATGTAACGCGCGCGCCCCCCTTAAGTATCATCATTAATACGGAACATTTGTATGCCAGCAGATGCTTCAAGATTATTTCCACACATTCTCGGGTCAAAATAGACTTCCCCCGTTGAGAGAGTCTCTCATAGTGAATGGCCAGGGAGATTTTCTGATGGGATCACATGGGGTACACTATATGAGATTACATTGCCAATGCGGAAAGGTTGAGTGAAGCGACTCACCTGGATGTCAAAACTATAAGAATATTTGCTCAACACTAAAAACTTGCTGAAAGGTTTATTTTATCTCGGTAAATGAAAACCTTTTAGAGTGCAAAATGTATTCAAAACAAAATGATTAGTTTTTAAATTCAAAGAGAAACGAGTTTGAAGCATATGCGCATGAGTTTCAATGCCTTATATCTTTTATTTTAGATTTTCATTTAATTTTTCTGTTTTCATACTTTTGCATTAAACAGATAATTTTTGTTATTGAGTTAAAATAGATAAATAGATTATAATCAATAAAGCATTGATGCATATGCTTCATGGACACAAAAGCTTTACGAAGTATTCTGAGGGCGTGGCTTATGCATTTTTTACGTAAAACTCTTCCAAGTTGGTCCAAATATATTATAATAATTTTTTATCAATTTACAAAACGATAATTTTTCCACAAATAAAATCAAAAATGAATAAACTCCTTCATAAAGTTCATAATTCACTAAAATAAAATAAAATCTGACGTGAAATACATCAACTCTCAAAACCACTGTCAACCTTTATTGAAAACTATTCATGGAAAACTCTTTATTTTCCATCTTTCGTTTTAGCATAATTTATGGGTGAGTAACTAAATAAATCAAGCATATATTTATTTTCTCACTTTGCCACTGCAGTGGTGGAAATTGTTTAATTGTACAAAATTGTAAAACTAATATGAAAAGCAGCATTTCCACCGTAATGTACGTTCCGCCACCCATGGAGATGAGACATTAAACCTGCTGCTCATGAGGTTGGTATAATTTTTTAACGAGCCCCACGCTACCTCGTAGAATGTTGATGATTAATTTACACGAAATTTTCCATGCCTTTCTGTGCATTACTCATTGTGATTTCCACGTGTTTAGGGGAATAAATATGACTAGAAGGTAAGCTAAAAAGGCATGAAAAAATTGTTCTTGTACTCTGACTTACTATACAGTGAATGTTAATCTGCTCATAGTGTGAGGCCTCTAAATTAGCGGTAGCTGTAATAGGCCTTTCCAGTGTGTGCAAATTACCTGGAGAATATTTCCAATATAGATTAGCAAAGATCACATCAAGCTTTAATCATTCACAGTGTATGCGCACCTGGGGAATATCTATATAATAAAGAAAGGCCTGTTTGTTGGTAATCGTCGTTCCGACTTTTCTATACAAATCCACACCGTTTGTCCGATCGCGATGAAATTTGGTACAGAGGCTCCTTATAACAGGCCGTTTCAGATGGCCGTATTCATTTTCCCCCCAAAGCCCCCCTTCAGGTAGCCCCCATAGAGATTTCATGCAGTTTCTGCAAATTTTTGAATTTGGCGCCTAAAGTGTTGTATGAAAATGATTTCTTCTCTTTGGAAATTTTTTCTTTTGGGATCGATAAGTGGCCCAAATCTGCCTTTAAACCATCACATTTTATTTTCTCTCTAAAATTTGCGCGAAGCGCAACAAATCCCCGCGTCTATATAATATAATCTCGTCTATATAATAAAGAAAGGTCTGTTTGTTGGTGAACGTCGTTCCGACTTTTCTATACAAATCCACACCGTTTGTCCGATCGCGATGAAATTTGGTACAGAGGCCCCTTATAACAGGCGGTTTCAGATGGCCGTATCCATTTTCCCCTCAAAGCCCCCCTTCAGGTAGCCCCCATAGAGATTTCATGCAGTTTTTGCAAATTTTTGAATTTGGCGCCTAAAGTGTTGTATGAAATTGATTTCTTCTCTTTGCAAATTTTTTTCTTTTTCGTTCGATGAGAGCTTCCCATCTATATAATAAAGAAAGGCCTGTTTGTTGGTAATCGTCGTTCCGACTTTTCTATACAAATCCACACCGTTTGTCCGATCGCGATGAAATTTGGTACAGAGGCTCCTTATAACAGGCCGTTTCAGATGGCCGTATCCATTTTTCCCTCAAAGCCCCCCTTCAGGTAGCCCCCATAGAGATTTCATGCAGTTTTTGCAAATTTTTGAATTTGGCGCCTAAAGTGTTGTATGAAAATGATTTCTTCTCTTTGGAAATTTTTTCTTTTGGGATCGATAAGTGGCCCAAATCTGCCTTTAAACCATCACATTTTATTTTCTCTCTAAAATTTGCGCGAAGCGCAACAAATCCCCGCGAAGCGGGGCGAGGTAAATTGGAGCGAAGCGACAATTTACCTCGTCTATATAATAAAGAAAGGTCTGTTTGTTGGTGAACGTCGTTCCGACTTTTCTATACAAATCCACACCGTTTGTCCGATCGCGATGAAATTTGGTACAGAGGCCCCTTATAACAGGCGGTTTCAGATGGCCGTATCCATTTTCCCCTCAAAGCCCCCCTTCAGGTAGCCCCCATAGAGATTTCATGCAGTTTTTGCAAATTT
This sequence comes from Lutzomyia longipalpis, assembly GCF_024334085.1. NCBI lineage: Eukaryota > Metazoa > Arthropoda > Insecta > Diptera > Psychodidae > Lutzomyia > Lutzomyia longipalpis. The sequence continues at coordinate 19,867,653 of NC_074709.1, forward strand.
TTGAATTTGGCGCCTAAAGTGTTGTATGAAATTGATTTCTTCTCTTTGCAAATTTTTTTCTTTTTCGTTCGATGAGAGCTTCCCATCTATATAATAAAGAAAGGTCTGTTTGTTGGTGAACGTCGTTCCGACTTTTCTATACAAATCCACACCGTTTGACCAATCGCGATGAAATTTGGTACAGAGGCTCCTTATAACAGGCCGTTTCAGATGGCCGTATTCATTTTCCCCCCAAAGCCCCCCTTCACATAGCCCCCATAGAGATTTCATGCAGTTTTTGCAAATTTTTGAATTTGGCGCCTAAAGTGTTGAATGAAAATGATTTCTTCTCTTTGCAAATTTTTTCTTTTTCCTTCGATGAGAGCTTCCCATCTATATAATAAAGAAAGGTCTGTTTGTTGGTGAACGTCGTTCCGACTTTTCTATACAAATCCACACCGTTTGTCCGATCGCGATGAAATTTGGTACAGAGGCCCCTTATAACAGGCGGTTTCAGATGGCCGTATTCATTTCCCCCCCAAAGCCCCCCTTCAGGTAGCCCCCATAGAGATTTCATGCAGTTTTTGCAAATTTTTGAATTTGGCGCCTAAAGTGTTGAATGAAAATGATTTCTTCTCTTTGGAAATTTTTTCTTTTGGGATCGATAAGTGGCCCAAATCTGCCTTTAAACCATCACATTTTATTTTCTCTCTAAAATTTGCGCGAAGCGCAACAAATCCCCGCGAAGCGGGGCGAGGTAAATTGGAGCGAAGCGACAATTTACCTCGTTCCCAATAAATAGAGAAATTAGAACCTCAACGACTTTGACAATGCACTCACTCGGCGTCCACCCACCTGGAATTATATGCAGCTAATTAGTAAATGTGCCCTCTGGCTTGAATTGGGCCAAAAATTTCTTTCAGGGTTTAATGGTGGGCGCCACGAGGCTGGGATTTCTTTGTGATTCGTTTCCTCCTGCACGTTGATCAATTTCTTCCTTCGACAGATCAGTGGTTCCTCTTTGAGTACGTCTTGAGATGCAGGAATGGTTCCTTTCCACACTGAACTCACTAAAAGTCCTTTTTTCACTTTAAATCTCTTTAATTTTCACTTTTAATTTTATTATACAAAAGAATGCGAGTGACCATGCAAATTTTTATTAGCCAAGAGAGAGATCACTTCAATTGCGGTACTCTCTGCATCACTTGTGCATCACACAATTGCTCTCAATGTTTCAAATTTACACTGTTAAAAAATAGTTTGCAAGTCAACTCCAAAATTTCAATCTTTGCATACATTTCATTTTATGTTTTTTCTGAACACAGTGGCTGAATCATGATTAAGTCAATTGATTGATCAATTATTGACTAAAAATTGATCAATTTCAGGTCAATTCTGATTGCTAAATGAACAATTTTCCTGGGTAAATATTTCAAAGCACAATACAATGCGTCTGTATTAGAATTTAAAATCCCATTAGGACCTCATTAAATTCTTACAGAAAAACTCTATCAAATGAGAATATATCGTGTTTATTCTAAATTAAGTTTTTATTTTACAAGACCAAGTATTTATGTCTCAATTAGTTCACGCAATATATTGTTGGAAAATGTAGAAAGCTTTTGCGGAATATCAAGATAGAGGAATAGACTCATTCATATAAAATGTTGAGAAGGAAATTTATACCTCAATTTAGATTTAAATTACCTAATTCTCAATTTTTAGTTTAACGTATAAAATTACACAAATATTGAAAATTGAATTGGACACTAGATGTCTCTGTAATCAATATAGCCCTCTAGTATCAAAGCAATTTAAACGCATGAAATTACAGACATACGAATAAATCGTGGAAAAAAATAATTGTTTTATGCTCCGAAAAATGCGAGTTGAGTATTAAATTGTTGTTCTTTTGCAAACACAAACTGCACCCTTTAATTAAAACTTCTCCACAGCGCTAATCATATTGTAATCAGACGTCGAACGTGTTGAGTAAGCAATCAAAGTTCCATTTCACGTGATATTTCAAAGGTATTGAAACTACTATACATACATTTTGTCTATAGACACGACACTTTGCACGACATGAAAATTAATCCAATCCTTCGCTTACGGATGTCTTTTCTACAGCGGGATTTAGAAGGAAATTATGTTGTTAAAGGGAATGCAATTTTCAGAGTTAAACTGAAGGAAGAAGGAAAGTTTATTTTGGATGTACCTTTAATTGAAAGAAAGGAGTTCGTTTAAAGGGTTTAAATGCGTTGATTTCCTGTTTGTTCTAATAATAAAATAGATACATAAAAATGCAAAATAGAATTCAAACATTTTGGCGCCCCGCGAAGCGGGGCGCTTTATATATACATATAAAGCATATAAATGTAAATGCAAAGTAAAATATAACGGTAAAATATATATAGCAGTATAGTATAGATTAATAAGAAAAGGGAATGTACATGGTAAGTTTCACTTACGGGCTGTGATTCTTCCTTCAGAGGCCAAGTTAAATATATGTAAATGCAAAGTTTAATAGATAGCTGAAGAGTATGGATTATTAAGAAAAGGGAATGTACTGGTAAGTTTCACTTACGGGCTGTGATTCTTCCTTCAGAGGTCAGTCCAAGTATGATATTTGATGAAGATTGAGGTGAAATGTGGCAGAAAATTCAAGTGTGTCATAAATTGGGGGTGGCAAACTCTGGGGAAGGCTAACTCGCGCATTGGCTGTGATTCCTGGCGCGAGTCATCCTTCCCCAGAGTTTGCACCCCCAATTTATGACACACTTGAATTTTCTGCCACATTTCACCTCAATCTTCATCAAATATCATACTTGGACTGACCTCTGAAGGAAGAATCACAGCCCGTAAGTGAAACTTACCAGTACATTCCCTTTTCTTAATAATCCATACTCTTCAGCTATCTATTAAACTTTGCATTTACATATATTTAACTTGGCCTCTGAAGGAAGAATCACAGCCCGTAAGTGAAACTTACCATGTACATTCCCTTTTCTTATTAATCTATACTATACTGCTATATATATTTTACCGTTATATTTTACTTTGCATTTACATTTATATGCTTTATATGTATATATAAAGCGCCCCGCTTCGCGGGGCGCCAAAATGTTTGAATTCTATTTTGCATTTTTATGTATCTATATACTTATATATGTATATATAAGGCGCCCCGCTTCGCGGGGCGCAGGATACCTATATATACTAGTATTTGTTCATACACTTACATATATTTATTTAAAATTTCAACATTCATTTACAACAAAAGCTCACATAATAAGATCTGCTCAAAATCAGATTAGTTGGAGCCAAAATATTATATGCTAATTTCAGAACGCTATATCTCAGGAACGGCTCGATAGATTTTCTAAAATGAGCTATCGTTGGAAAGGTCTTGATATAAGCTATAACATACTGAAGTTTAATCAAAATTTATGATCTAGTTTTCGAAAAGTTCGAGTTTAAAGTTTTCAAAAATTTTGTTTTTGATTTTAGCGCCTCTTGCGGTCATTTCTCAAAGTTGCAATGTTCTAGACATTTATAGGGTTTCACGAAACCTTTCATTTGCGCTTGAGTTGATTAAAATTGGACTTGTAGAACCCGAGATATGACATGCCAACTTTGGAAGGCTATATCTCGAGAACGGCGACATAGATTTTCTTCATTTTTGGCACGGAGCTAGATAATATAGTCAACTATAACATACTGAAATTTCATCCAAATCTATCGTACAGTTTTCGAGATATTCATCGAAAACTAATCGAAAATTTTGTTTTTGATTTTTGGCCCTCTAGCGGTCACTTTTGAAACTTTGGATGTTCTAGAAAGTTGTAGGGCTTGCTGAGAGCTTTCATTTGAGCTTGAGTTGATCAAAATCGGTCAAGCCGTTCTCGAGTTATGACCGATTTTCGAAGAAAAATTGTGGCGGCCATATTGACTAAACGGCTTGACCGATTTTCGAAAATGAGGCATCGTTGGAAAGCTCTTGATGGCCCCTACAACATATCAAAATTTCAGATTTTTAGCTATTACAGGGGCTGAGATATAGTGAAAACAAAATTTAGGGGTGTTCCAAAATGGCGGACGGAAGGGTGGGGGGGTGGATTTGACCTCATAATCGGATGTCTTCCACCCGATATATGAACTTTGCCGTTGACCGCAAGTCTTTATCTATTACCGTTCTCTTGTTATTAAGCCTTATACGACGGCCGGACGGACGGCCGGCCGGACGGACGGCCGGAAAAGTTTTTTGGAGCATACGTTTTTTGGAATGTGGGGACCCTAATTCGTGCTCATACCAAGTTTGAGCCCGATCGGACAACATTGCATTTTGGGTGGTACACAGAAGCTGTGCTATTCTTTTCTTCGAAAGAATCACAGCTAAAATTGAGGAAAATTTGAAGAAAACTAAAGAATCTATATCTTTAAATCAAGCTTAATTTACAGTCTAAACACATGGGAAGACAACCAGGCGTCCCCATCTTTACATTTTCTAATATTGGCCTAAAGAAAAGCAACAGATACTTAAATACCAGGCGCCTCCATATACCTTTTTTCAATATTCAATTAAATCTAATAGCGTCAAACACATACCAGGCGTCTCCACATTTTTAATTAAAAACATAACGTGCATACTACCTGGCACCTCCATCTTTAGCTAATTTTTAAGTCAAATTATAAACAAAGTATAAATACCAGGCGCCTCCATGTTTATATTTAATACTTTTTGAGTCAATATAATGAGTTAAACTGTTTTATCTTTAAAAATTCTTAAATTACAATAAGAAAGAAGACTTATACAAATACAAGGCGCCTCCATGACAATTTTATTCAAAAATTTAGTTTTTAAATCAACTCAAAACTATGAATAAAAAGAACGAAAAACTTTTCAACTTTCCCCTATTTTTTTTTTTTGAGGGTGAAACACCTGCGGTATGGTTTTCTATTAGGCACAATTTGGTGGGTTTAGTTATGTTCACAAAATGAGAAAAAAAATCCCACATGTCACCCTCACTTAAATTCAACAAGTTGTGGGCGTGGTGAAAAAGCTCACTCTGTAATTTGTTCATTGTGATTTAATTAATAAGTTCGCATCATTTTGTAACATACACACGCTTTTTCATGCCCAGAGGCCATCATCGCAATGAAAAACATGCTTTTTGGAGAAAGAGTTGAATTAATGGGGAGGATTTCCTATTTAGCGCGGGAGATTTGCGTGAATTTGTCATGCGGATTATAAAATTAATTTCTATTTATTGTCGCTTTATTTTAATAATGTGGATTTTGTTGATCTGGGGTTGGTGGAATGGCTGAAGAGAGGAGGGGGTGGATGGGTGGGTGGAGTGAATTAATTTGTGAAACGACATTGCATGGAAAAGTTGCTATATACACTGTGAGTTCATGATTTTACTAGTTGAGGTGCTCGGGGACATATTTTCTCGTATTATGACTCTGCCAACATAACTATATACATACATAGAGCACATGGAAAAGAGCATACAATTTGTGCAAACAAGTATGTTCCCTTTTGACTCCTTTCTCGCCATGTTTGAGCCAAAAAGAGACTCACCCGGGCAACCAGTTGAGCGCATCTCTTCTGCAAATCCTTTAATCACTCTCGCAAATATTGACAGAGACTAAAGAATTATCCCCGGTGCTCCTCTATGTTGCTTTCTTCTCGTCAGCACTTCTTTGGGCGGATCGCTCGCTCCACCTCAAAACAAACCTTCATGGCTTTGTGTATAAACGACGACGGATGTGGAACAGCAACCGGATGTTGCGGGTATATAGGGGTTGTTTGTGGAAAATCTCTTGGCATTTCATCCTCCATTGAAACAATATGTCTCGATTGTGTTTCGATTAATATGTCGGGCAAATATTACATAAGAGGAAAGAATCGCCCGGTGAGCACTTCATTTCCTCTCTTCACGCACAAGAGTCCTTCATCGTGGATGCTGCTTCTTTTGTCCCCCAAGTGGGTCATTGAAGAATGCAATGTTCCTGTCGTTCTTCCACACAATGTGAAAAGCTCATGTGGAGAGCTTTGCAAATGTATGCCTAAATGAAAATCTACCTGAAAAAGCTCAACCTTTGGGGCGAGCATTAGTCCTTTTGTTCTTTCCCTTTTTGACGATTTACGAAATTTTTTAAAGAAAATGAAGTATTTGCAGAAAATCTTTACATTTTCCACGAGAGTTTTGTCAATAAAATTAAGGGAATTTTCCGGGAAAAGGTATTTATGTACAATGAGTGTTTTAAATGATTTTTTCAACGAAAATTAACAATTTAAGGAATTTAGGAAAATGTTTTAGAATTTTCTGAAGAAAATCTTAAACTTTAAAGAAAAAAAGACAGTTAACTTTAAAAAATTACAAAATAACGACATTTTCTATTTAAAATTACACATACGATGGTGCCACTAGTACTTGGCACTCTGGCGGAAGAAAAAATAATTTAAAAATTCATCCCCTAACCATTGGTAAAAGCGAATATCGACGATAAAATCAATAGAACTGCTAAAAAATTCTTCCCAATCCACTACTAGCTATATCCATTCACCCTCATTTCCCACCACCCCTACCCCCTCCCCATCAATTCACCCCAATATTGACCAAAAAGTGTGCATGAGGCAAAATTATTGGCCCGCCGTGGTCACATGAAAAATGAACAATCAAATTGTTTTTCAATGTTGCCGGTAAAATGGTGTGATGTGGAAATTCACACAGAGAGAATCAGTGACCCCTCTCACCCCCAACACGGAGGCAAAATGAAAAAGATCTGAGAAATTATTTATGGTGCGACGTGCATAGAAAATAATAATAATAACTGTCACAATATTCTATGCTGCAGTACTACATAGAACAATTGACCAATATACATTTTATGGGGTGGATTGGATCAGAGATTTCATTTTCACGATAGAGATTATTATTTCGTTTATTGGAAAATCGTTAAAATGGATTTTAGGAAGGAAGTAATTAACTTTCTGTTGGAAAATTAAAAATTATATTTTTTTGAAAGTAAATATTCATAATAAAATTATATATGTAACAATTAAATAGACTCCTTTAAAAACTTAAAAATTGTAACGAGAATTTCCCTAATTTACTAATTAACAAATTAAAGGGCAAATTAAAGAGTAAAATCTTAAGGCAAATGGATTTAACTAAAGGTGTTATCTCAAGAGAAATGAAGGATTACTTAAACGTCTTAAAGTATTCGATATTAGGGGACATTTTATGTGTTATAATTGAATAATGATAGAAATAAAATTATTCTCATCACAGAAGTGCACGTGAGTCTGCCGGATTCGGGTGAGTTGTGTGACAAAAAGTCAATGGAGAAGCCATAAAATCTAACGACATTTTCGCTATTTGCGCCCCCATAAAATCGACAAGCACCATTGAAGGAGGGTTTGGGGATGATTGGGCATTGGATATAGAGGGGTGGGGTGTGTATGGGAGCTTGGGAAAAGTCATATAATGTCATCGGGAGTCAGTGGAAAAACCAAAGGCACGGCTGATGCCATTTGGTTGGTATTTTCACCACCGAGATCTCACGCCGGGGTTCTGAAAATGGGGTGGCATCTCCCAAGGGATAGAATTGTATGTAGCTCTGGCCGCATGGACGAGGTGTCCAGAAAGGAGTGACACAGAAGAGGAAAAGCTCATATATCACTTCCTCCAATGGAGTTGCATTTTGCTGTTTAATCCACACTCTTTCTGGTGCTGTGGGACTCTTTTTTTCCATGCAGCCTCTGTACCTCCTCTTCATTTGCTCGCACACAGCAGGAGTCGAATGGCTAAATTTTCCAAAGCTCTGGAGCACCGTAATCTAGCACGAGAATGGCGGAATGGGTAAAGGAGAGAGGATGGGAATGCTGTAATGTTTTTTTTTCTCTTGATTTTCACGGGCAGATTCCGTACAGACAACCTCCTCCACATCGTTGCCCCGGGGGTTGCTCCCGTGTGCAACCCCTTTATGGCTCGAAAAGCATCAAACATCCCCCCTTATTAATGCAACGATGTGCAAAGAGATGCATCAGATTAGGTGACACACTGTTTCGCCAGGTGAGAACGGAGATGAAAGTGTAGAAAAATACCTTCACCCGTGGAAATTCTCCGAGTATAGCATCACAAAACCCCCAGATGACATATGATGTGCTCGGTTTAGCGGATGTGGAATGAAATGTTGCATTTTTCCACCCTATGCCACCCCCTTCCAGAAAACCCCCGCTAAAGCTCTTTTAGCACAAATATTTCATCATGTGCGGAAATTACATCTCATGGGGTATTGTGGGAAATTTGCAGTGGGAAATCGCGAGAAAGTACCCTATTGTGGATATTGCCAATTTGTCAGAATTATAAATACCGTCAAGTGGGGGTGGTAATAAATTTATTCACAAATGATACTTCTTTGAATTATTTTTTCTTGTCTTTTTGGGGTGAATTAAGGTGATTTTCAATTTTTTTAAATCAATTTATAAATGAAAAGAATTGAATTTAAATTAATCTTGATTTTGAGTGCCTAAAAGCAGCATAAAAAGTTTTTTTTAAATGTTTATTTAACATTAAAGTTAAATGGATTCGATTAAAGGAAGAGTTTTAGAACGAACTATGACCTAGAACTGACTTTTCCACCCATTTTTGATATTACAATTTGCATTTCAAAAGCTTAACATATCTAGGTTAAATAAAATTCTTACCTATTGTTTTTCTGATATTAAAGTCTGTAAAAATCCAATAAAACTTTAACTTTTAACTTGTTTACTAAAAAAAATAATCTTTCAAAGTTTCTGTTAACAGTTAAAAAAAAATTCTTTCTACTTTACAAAAAAAGCTTTAGAAAACATAAAAATACATACTAAAGCTCTTCCTGCAGAATAAAGAGAGAGAGAGAGAATCCCTTAAATTTTAGGGTATACAAATTTATATTTTGATGCGAGAGATTGGGCCGAGATGAGAGCCCTTGACTTGGTCCTCTCGTAAAGTTGTGAGCATATTTATTGTGAAACAATGTTGCAGAGTAAAATGCACACGCGGGGTGGAGTTGGCGGCTCATTTACCATTAATTCACAATTCAGTGTTGCACAATTCACATGAGAATATTGCATAGAGTCTGGGTGCTTTAGATGTGCCACACCGTGGAAAAGCTCACACGAGCTTTTTGGTTGATGCACCACTTGCGGTTATATTGATATTGCACACATCGACCGTAACAATAACGCGCCACTCCCTCACGCCAGGGCGCCTTCTCTCCCATCCCTCTTTTGGTATTATTATGCAAAAATTGGGGAATACATATTGGAAAATACTGTCAACTCTAATAAATATCGCAATAAAATTTTATTCAACCACTCTCGGAATATTTGAGCAGCACGACGCTTTCAAATAGTTATGAGCTTTTCCAATGCACGGCCAAATGCTCTGTGATGAACGTTTGTGGGGATGTTGAAAAAAAAAAAGAAGAATTATATGTATAATATGCAAAAAGGTCCCGAGAGGGTGGATTTAACGAACAATTTACATACATTTTGAATCAATTGGTTGTGCAATATCAAATTAAAAAACTTACAGCATTGAGTAAAATGGTTAAAGGGACACACAACATACATTACATACATACATAGTATATGTTGCAAATAAATACCATCTTCATGTCATTTGCAGCTTGAAGTATTGTTATTGTGATGTTTCATTTTTGCCCGAAATGTGCATGGAAAATTAACATTTTCCACAATAAAAAAAAAGAAATGCAATTTCCACCGAAATTGCTGGTAATTGTAAATATTTGGAAATAAAATGCAAAAAGCCGAAACAACCCTACAACCCCTTTTCTGCATAATTGGGCGAGATGTCGAGAGCCTCTGTATTTTATTGCAAAACATTTCACAAATCAAATAAATATATTAAAACTCCACCATATTTTATTGCCAACTCTTTACCACATGTGAAAACTCGTTAAATTGTAGCATCATAAAATTAAAAAAAAATAACTTTTTGTCTTTTATGTGAAATAACAGCGTTAATCCTTTAAGGTTCGCAATTTATTCAATTAAAAAAAATTATATGGAGTTTTTCATGAGGCCTAGTTTTTAAGATGTTTCAGACCATTGTCAGAGACGTAGCCAGGGGGCGTTTTAGCTGTCTAAGCACCCCTAAAAGTTCAGGGAGTTCGGACTTGCATTAGAACGTTAGAAAAAAAATTGTTAAACGTTAGAAAAGCAACACTAAAATTTTAAATGCTAAGTTTAATAATAAAATTGAAAAATTAGAAAACGTTTGTAGAAAAAAAACGTTAAGTCGTTCTTTACTCCATTTCCAATGTATTAAATACTTGAAGGACAAAATTGGTAATTATTGCCATTTTGACGTTTTGAAATCGCCACAAAATAAAATCTCTCTAACTTATGTAAATTCATTTACTTCAAATTCGTCAAAAGAAAACTTGGAATTACGCTTTCTTTTTGATAGACAATTATGGTCAAAGTTTGAGGTTAGTATTTTTTGTCCCCCAAGGATTAAAATTATAAGACATCTAAAAACACCTCATTAAATAGATTTCTGACATGTTCTTGACCTTTTTGTGAAAATCTTGAATTGACTGACAAAGTATATAAAACTAAGAAAAAAAATGTTTAAAAAAAAGAGCAAAAAAAAATTAACACGAAATGCATTCAAATGATCCTCAAAGTGTTAAATTAATTCAATGAAAATCAAAGTCATGAACTCCCCCACCTTTGTGCGAACTTTCACCCCTCGTGTCAGCGGGAATCTCACACAGCAATGTTAGGGGGAGGGGAAAAGGCGAAAATAGGACTGTCTCTAGTGGATTAAATCCCCAGGAAATGGACTCACTGATAAGAGTGAAATATGCGTAATTTATTCACATTTGCCATATTCGGAATTTGTTCCAACAAGCAAAACCACACGCTTTTCCTTCAATAAAGGAGTTTATTCAGGCCAGTATGAAAGATGATCCTCTGTCGCAGAACAATTTTAACCCATTCCATCTTGTAGAGGATCAAAAAACATTGAAGAATCGCGAGAGAAACTCCCCAAAATCCACTGGGATCACATCGAAAAGTGCAAATAAAAATTGCCAAAAAATTCAAATATTGCGACGCCATTTGACGTTTTTATCACTATAAAAAATGTTTCAAAACTTTTTTGTAGACTTGTCGCTCATTTTCCGTGGAGTTTTTTTCTAGTCATAATAAATGTTTATTATTTCGTTTCTGGAGTGATTTCTACATCTGAATCTGTGAAATCTTCTGTTCCTTGGAAGTCTGTACATCTAATGATACTCTCAAAGCACTGAGAAAACAAATTCATTGGGAGTTTGTTGCTGTGAATAATTTCATGAGACTTCCGGATGTCTTTCTTGATAATCTCCATGGTGTGGAGGGATTTGGAGATTATGTCCAGGAATTGGAGACTTACTTGTGGTGTTTCAGCCTCCTCGAGAGTGGATGCAACAAGGAGGAGGGCATAGAATCTCTGTTCACTGCCCATTGATTCAATTTCAATGCGTCGGAGCAAATGTTTCGCTTCCGGAAGTCCCAATTTCTCTAGCAAAACCTCATGGACATTCTGCAGAAAAGAACTCTGAGAGGCAAAATGAGAGTTGAGAATCACTTTTGTCAGCTCCAGGAAGTCATTGCTCTTGGGGAAGATGTATGGGAAGACGGTGATGAAGATTTTGTGGACTTGCTCAGTGTTCCAATCTCAGAAGGAGACTTTCAGGAGGAATGTCAGAAATGTCTTCCGTGCTGGTCATGATTTGCTTGATGACTCCGTCGAATGTTTCCGGATACTGACTACTATATTGATTTCTACATCTGAATCAGGTATATTGCGCTGAATGGGATTCAACTCGGTAAGATTTGCTTAAATTCTCACTGCCAAAGAGGCCCAAGAAATGTAAAAAGATTTGTTTTGATTTGCAAGGGGCTGGTTCTATCAACCTCCCTCAGCTTCATTTCACAGTGGATAACCTGATTCAGACGTAGAAATCACTCCAGAAACGAAAAAAAAACTCCACGGAAAATGAGCGACAAGTCTACAAAAAAGTTTTGAAACATTTTTTATAGGGAAAAAAACGTCAAATGGCGTCGCAATATTTGAATTTTTTGGCAATTTTTATTTGCACTTTTCGATGTGATCCCAGTGGATTTTGGGGAGTTTCTCTCGCGATTCTTCAATGTTTTTTGATCCTCTACAAGATGGAATGGGTTAAAATTGTTCTGCGACAGAGGATCATCTTTCATACTGGCCTGAATAAACTCCTTTACAAACTCCCTTCCCGAAATTTCACCCAGGGGGTAATAAAAATTAATTCGCATTTATGACGCCATCGACGTCGTGATTTACGAGAATTATTTTATTTTTAATTTTGATTTTTAGTTGCATTTCAAAAGCAGTTGAATCGTGAATGGACGTACAGAATTTGAAATTTCGGTTCGACTTTTGTGAAAATCGTAATAGTAGCTTAAAAATCTTAATGACTTAATGATGGAAGCCGTTAAAAATTTAAAATAAAACGACGCGAGTGAAAATTAAGAAGGAGAATTCGGTGAGATCGTAAACGTCTAATATTCATCTTAATCAATTTTTAGTCCATTAGAAGAGCTTTTTCGGAAAAAATCATTTCCATTAATGCTTGGGCTTGAATCCTCATTTATGCTCAATTACAAAAGAGATCGGAAATTGTACTCAACATTCCAAAAATCTCCAGTGGAATACCATTGGTCCTGTTTTTATGAGATTTATCCATCAGCGTATGGTATTGAAAATACTGGCGCAAATTAGGCACAAATTGCCATTGATTCATCACGCGCGCACAGGAGTGATGAAACGAGAAAAGTATCCTCTCAATGGGATTTACAGGGTGAATCCCTGCGAAGAGGTCGTGAGGAATAATGTTGGGCTCTTTGCACAATCATCATTGTCTCGCCATAGCATTGCTAACATATGTTATAACCTCTTCTCAACATAATAATATTCACTCCATATTTCCACCATCACCACCCCTTGAGCCGAATATGGGAAGCCAATGGCGTCCCCTGGCAGCGCCCCATAATCATGAAAGTCAACAATAACTCATTTCTACGTGACTGGGATTTTTATGGTGGTGAGACAGAATCCCGTGGAAATGGCATCAGTAAACTCATAGTGTATTGTGTATTTCCGGAGGATTCTAATATGCTTCCCACCCGCATATATGTATGGGGGTGGATGAAAAGGGGAGTATGTGGAAGGAAAATTTAGTGCGGGAAAAGTAGCTCAAGTTGTTCATTGCACAATTTGCCATTTAAAGCCTCATTTTCGCAGTCCAGCGGAGCTTTCTGCTGGCTTTTCCTGTGGGGAAATGTGATCATTTTAGTGGTTGTGCGAAAAGACTGCTGTACAGTCGATAAATTCTCAGCATGACTGCACATTTTTCTCAAATTGGCTTTTTCATAGTTATTTTACTCAAAATGGCTCAAATGTGGATTTTCAAAGCATCAAAGATGGCGGTCATTCTTCAAAGTATTTGAATGAAGTTAGCAGAGTATGACTTTAATTTAATTTGGATAAAATGGCGGACGGCTCAATCGATCAGAGAATAAAAAACTTTTTCTCTACTTCTAAATTTTCCTGAAAATTAGCTAAATTTCAGCAACACTTTGGGGAAATTTACAAAAATACGTAGAGAAATGAATGACAAAAATCTTCGCTATAATTCAAAACAATTATCACATTTATGGCACTCTGTGGAAAAATTTAATGAAATGCCTCCCCATTTTATAACTTCTCTCCAGTGGGATGCGTGTTAGAAGAACATTCAATGCGGGGGAGAGAGTGCCACAGTGAGCTCATTTAAATGCCGTGTCAGGAATTCCCAAGAAATCCCTCCTTGGTTTGTGACCAAACGCCTTTGAAACCCCTTATTTGCATCCCCGCCTTTGCTCTTGTCGCCCCAAGGACGCACCATTTAAATTATAATTTGTAAATTCAATTAAATTTCACCACCTGTATCCGCTGAGTTGGAAAATTCACTCCTTCAGGTGTCTTTAGTTCGCAGTTTAGCACCCCTTTTTTGCATGGGACGTATAATTTTATGAATTTTATTCATTTTGCCACGAAAGCATCACGCGCTTGTGTCGACTGACCAAAAGGAAATTTACGGCTGAGGCGTGTGCCACCCCTACCCCTGTAAGTAATCTTCCTTGCCTTAGCAAGGAATAAGGAAGAGGGAAAGGGATGTGGAAAATGCTTTCCAGAGGGATGAGAAAAGTCTCAAAAATAGAGGGGGAAGAAAATTCACGTAAAGTTGCCGTTACATTGGACATTTTGAATTTACTAACCGCCACGGAAACCCTTCAAATGCCTAATATTAGTGCATTACGTTGTCCCACAAAGTGCAACATAAATTACATTTTTTTACAGAATTTTGCTTTATTATTTTTTTTAAACTAAGCTTAAGGGCCTAGAAATATTTTTTTATTATTATTATGAATCATTTTTTATTATTAAACTTTTTTATAACTTTATTTTATGAAATATTTTTAAATTCTTAATTTTTTTTTCTTATTTTTTCACGTCACCTTCTGCCTCAATCCTTCAATTTTATTTCATTTTCTGTAGCTGCCTTGAGAGGTTTTCCAGGTTTTCCTTATGGTCCCTGTAAGAGAAAAATAAAATTTAAAGATTACTGACAAAGACCTAACGTATCAGTACTTTTTCACTACCAATCAACGTTGCAGGTCCAGCTGGGTGTGTGCATGAAATGTTTCATGTAAAAACAATTTTGGAATAATTTTTGTCAGACTTTTCTTCAAAATTCGCGAGTTTTCTCGGAAAATCTATTGGAAAATTGTGAAAGTGTTTAATAGGTGAGTTCCCAAATCATCTCTAGCACTGAAAAAAACTTTCTTTTGCGCGAAAACTACATTGAAGGAAGAAATTTTGTGGAATGTTCTGGAAGAGAAAATCCCTTGCGGAAAGGAAGTGAGGTTGTGTTGATGTCCTCCTCTTGATTTGCAGGATTTTGCAGTGTCCCATCTTAGTGGCAAGATGATAAATGTAACAGTGAAGACTCTGGACTCCCAGAATCATCAATTTTCAGTTGATGACGAGGTAAGTGGGTTGGGCAGCTACTGCTTCAGTGACAACCACCTTCCCGGACACGTAAGTGATGCAAGTAAATGCAATTTCCCACAGATTACAGTGCGTCAGTTCAAGGAACACATTGCCGAGAAGGTGAATGTCGAAGCAGACCTCCAGAGGATCATATACTGTGGGCGTCTACTCAAAGATGAGAAGTTCCTGCGGGAATATGGTGAGTTTCTCTTGCATATGGTAGGAAGTGTTTTGGAGGAAGTTTACATTAATTTGTTCTTCCGGGGGAGTAGATGTTAATGGGAAAGTCGTCCACCTGGTTCAACGTGCTCCACCCACTACTGTTCCAACTACGAGCACAACTGAGACTCCGCCACAGAATCGTTGGAGGGTGCGGAATCTCAATGCACGGAGTCCACTCATCAGGGCAATAGATGGAATGGTTCTGGGGGCAATGGCTATCCCCATGAATGCCAGCAATGGGGTATGTTAAGTCTTTTTTATTCCCTCAAAATTGCACTTCAATGTAAAATTTACCACCAAATTTTACATTTTCCCCACATTTACTTTTTCACCATTCATATTCACCACCTTTCCTATCCCACATTAAATGCGCGCAAAATTCAAATTAATATTTTTATTAACTTTCGTAACAAGGTGTGTTAATCAAGTTATTCCTATTAGAAAGAAAGTAATGATCATATCACATCAAAACTTAATCAGAAAGTCAAACTTCTTGACATCAAGCTATGAAATGTAGCTCAAATTAGATCGCTCTAGAAAACGGTCTACATTTCCTCGTTTTCTTAATGATTTCTTATAATTAGATTTACTATCAGACACTTAGGTAGAAAACATGTTATGTATATTGCTTAAAAAATACCTGGTCCAATTGGAAAGATCACAATGAAAGTCCTCGAATTTTCTAATTGGAAAAATTAAGAAAGAAAAATGGAATTGTCAGATAAGATAATTATTCTTATTTTAGAGCTCTGAACTCTTTTTTTTTCTCCGACATAAAGTTTTAACTTCTTGACACCGGGTTCTTCGTCGGGTATTCGTTAGGAAGTTGTCTGCCGTTCAAGAATTGTACAAGGTCCAGAAAATTTCTCATGTTTAGCTCGATCACTGACAAAAATGGGGAGAGGATCTCCGACACCAACTTGGCAGAACCATATGTCGGACTGCCCACAAAAAAAACAATCGGTCTTAGTGGGATCTCCTTTTTGTGAATTTTGGGCAATCCATAAATTCTGGTAGCAACGGCATTGTATGTCGTGTAATATGCCTTGTGTATAGGGTTAATGGTACCCTTATTGACCTTATTCGACGAAGAACCCGGAGTCAAGAAGATATGTATGTAGTAGAATTCTTGTTCTTCGGAGGCAGTCTTTAAAATAAGCGTCTCGGAGCTTTTAGCGACGTTTTGGTTGTTCTAATACATGAAACTGTTGCATAAAATATTGGTTTATCTTAGCCTAGGTTACCAAAATACTTGGAATATCTAATAAATCAGGTAGATAGATTTAGGCTCAATATCTTATTGGGTTTCAACGATTTTGCTGGCGAATCGCAAATTTACCTACTATAAATGAAAGGTCACTAGTAGATAAACAGGCCAGTAAATTATTATGTTCATCATTATACGAATACGTTTGATTTTAAAAGAAAATTGTTCTTGATAAATCTTGAATATCTATCTGAAAAATCAGTCTTATTCCAGCTTTTAAATTAAGGGAGTTAAAATGTTGGTCTGATTGAATTTTGTTGAATAGTGTTTTAAAAAAAAGTATGTTCTTTACATTCTTAGCTTCTATTCTGTGACATTTAGTTGTCATCCTAAACCAAACTACCTTTAATTGCTTCATTATTGTACATTTTCTTGCTCCATTCCGGTTGCTAAAATTAAGTTTGTTACGTTTTTTACGTCTGAAGTCTTTTAGTTCCTGATTTGATTTGACATTACTCAAACTTCTAGCTTAAAGTTTACGTTTCCTCCAACTTACTTCTTCTTTAATCTTGTCAGAAAATTAATAATTCTTTGTTAAAACTTTACTCTTATTTTGATTGTTCGCGAAAATTCCTTTATTTTCACTGATAAATTACTTTATTTTACGAAGCAAACACTTTTGCATCTGTACACTTTGCCTTCCATATCCGATTTGTCATTTCTGCTGCCAAATCTGTCCTTTTTCCCCACATTCCTTCTTTTCGCCACTCGAATTCACCACCATGATTATCCCGCTTCGAGTGCGCGCCAAATTCAAATAATATCTTTTAAAAAGTTTCCGGAACATTGGTTATTCCTTCCTCATGAGATAGTCTGTCTGATTCCTCATTGAAACCAGAGGATAAAGACTTGAAATGAAAACTTATTAATCCTTCTTTAGGCCCCTCAAGCTCCGGCTCCGTCACTCAACCCATCTTCCACGCTGTGCATGAATCGCATTACAGTGGCTCGTCACATGTTGGAGTGCGCCAATAATATTGCGCGCTTCCTGGAGAATCCCGAGGGGGTGAGTAGTTTGCATTAAGAGCGTGGCTGTGAGTAAACCAGCAGCGTTCTCGTCCGCAGGGGCTCAATAACGCCGCTATGGAGGATTTGGCGCAACAATCCTTGGAGTCAACTGTCTTCGAGGTGGGCATTTCAGCGGTGGGTGAGATGGACATTCCGCAGGTGCAGATGCAGAACCTCATGCACGCCTTTCAGGGGGCTGTCACGGCGGCATTGCGTCAGAATGGTGTACCCAATATTCGTGTAATGCAACCCGGTGCACAGCCGGGTAGTGGCGAGAGACCAGCTGAAGCAGTGCCGTCAGTGCAGGTTCCCGAAGCAGCATCCGGAGAAGATGCAGCAGCAACAGGAGATGCAGCTGCAGCAACAACCAGACCACAGTCAAGCAGCACCACTGAATCGCCCTCATCTCAGAGCAGTCCTACAGCTGGTGCAGAGGGTGCAGCTGCTGCCCCGGGGCAACGTCCGCGGCAGCAGACAACACGTACGCAAGTCTTGGCGACGGTTGTGCAGCAAATGCGTGACGTTCAAGCGCGTCTGGAGCCTTTTGTTCAGCAATACTACGACATCCTTCAGAATGATCCGACCTACGAGACAGAGGTTCGTTCCACTCAACACAGTTTGTTCTTTTGGTGTTTGTTTCATTCGCATTTGATGCCTTTCAGGATGAACGGAACACAGCTCAGCGTGTCTTTGATCATGTCTCAGAGGCTTTTCATTACATTTCGCATGCTCAACATGCAATTAGTGATTTGATGTTGTGCCTCTCCTCAACCACACCACGTCATCTATGCTGTAGACCAATTCTCGTGGAGCAGAGTGCGTTCGTTAGTTCGGAGTTTACAGTACCGGTAAGTCGAATTTTGCAACTGAAATTTAATTTTTGTGAATGTTTGAAATTTTGAATTTTTAGAGAGAAATTTTGAATTTTTAGAAAGAAATTTCGTATTTTAATAAGTGAAAAGAATTGTTTCGATATTGAAACTTTGAATACATAGACTGAAGTTTATTGTACAGATTCCTTTCTTCTGTTGCTGAAATTTTACTTCATTGAAATTTTAATATGAAAATCAATGAAATTAATAAACTAAACATTGAAATTTTAAATACAAAGATTGAAATTTATTGCTTGTATTACATTGAAATTTGACAATTCTGAAAATTATTATTCCGCTCTTGATACTTTGAATATAGATTGAAAATTGTACAGAATCCTTGAAGTAAAAAAGATTATTTTCCTCTGTTACTGAAATTTTACTTTAATGAAATTTTTAAATATGAATCATTGAATTGTTTGATTTCCGACGTATTTTTATAAATTTTTGAAATTTTTGAACTTGCGTTCACCCGGAAGCGTCGTTAAACTTTGCTCAATTAATCCAAGACATTAAAAGGCAATAGGTCCAGAGCTTTCGATGCTCATCGCATCATCTTCAGTGGCTGTGAGTTTTTATTAAGAAAATAAT